>NC_065449.1:7408559-7710510 GCF_917563875.1 Diabrotica virgifera virgifera | reverse complement strand
GTTATCAAAAATACATATTTATTACATCCAATAAAGAAGAAATATAAGATATTAAATATCTAAGAGGAAACAGTTATTTGCATGTGATAGTCGTTTTATATAAAATATACAGGGTGTTTCTTTGGGAAAGTAACATGTATGTTAACTAAAAAAGGGGACACTTAGGCGATCTCAAAATCCCCACACTTACTGGGTCTGACTTCATCAATAACGAAGATACTGGGTGTTTTATATATTTTGATAACTTCTTATTTGTTTCATTGATGTTTAACCACACTATTTTCTTCATATTTGGCACGCAAATAGCCTTTAAGGTGTCTATAGATAAATTTATTATAATTATAAGAAATACACGCCCGGATTAAGAAATATTTGAAAAATGTTCCGACCAAAATCAACACCCTTTACTGCTTTAAATTACATTTTGGATAAAAATGGATTCTGCATTTGAAAAGAGGATGAAAATCTAAATTTATATCAGAGATATAGTACTAAATCTAAAAATAAGTAGAAGAAAATATGTTCACAGAATAGCTTTGGTCAAATGAAATTAGGACAAACATGTTTTCAGACTGACGAAAGATAAACGAACTAGAAAAATTCTGAAATGACGACAAGACAAGAACATATCGAAGCAAAAGACCCCCATCAACTAGATGGGTGAATGATATAAAGATCACAACGAATTGAATACAATCAGCTCAAAATAGAAATAAGAGGAAAAGTTTATGTTAGGCCCACGATCAGCAGTGAACAAACACAGGCTGATTAAAGATAACAAAATAATAAAAAACAATTATAAACCCTTAAAAAATGCAAGTTTGAAGTCGGAACAGGCAAAAACTACCTATAACTTAAAATACAAAAAGACAAGAACTACTCTCTGAGAAATTCAGATTGATCGGAGTAAAAATATCCGAAGATACACAATGTTGAATATCCATACCATCGACTTCAATTGCAGCAGTTTCGCGCCAATGAAAAACGTTTAACAGCTTTCCCCCCCTCTTTTGTAAATTACTCCTCGGTTCAAAAACATATTCCGGTGTGCATCACTTGCCGATTTGACAAACAAAAAGAAATTGAAAATACAAGTTGTGAAAACTTTAAACGCGTTTTTCTCAAAACTGCTTTTTTCAAAACGCGGTGGACATTGTAACTCAAAAACTAATTGACCTATCCACCTGAACTTCTGCATAGATTTTCTTTAGACATTTTTAGTCAAATAGGGTTTTTTTTTTGTTTTATGCTTATTTTTTCTTTAACCCGGCATTGGTCGCTAGGTAGGTTGTTACGCGAGTGGTCGCGCGTGAGATTTTCTCTCACAATATCAACTTTTGCCTTTCTTTACAAAATTTTACAAAAAATATGAGGTTTCATCAACGATAAAGCCATTTGCTTTAAAAAGACACGACGTTTTTCTGTTTTCTTATTATTGTCTTTATATTAAATGTGACTATTAATGCCACCATTATTTAACATTGAAAAATATATGGTAAGTGACCATCTACAACTAACCCGTGAAACAGAATATAGATGTTTATAATCGTCGACCATATTACATGGGTCTTTTATAACATTTATTTATTTTTTTTTATTTATTTATTGTTCATACATATGACCTGGCCTCTAGTGACTAATCCAGGTCGTTTTTTTCCTGATGGGATTACAGATTTTTTTTTTATATTTTTACATTTTTTACTAAACTACTAAATCTATTTTTACAATTAATAATTTGCCATAATCTATTAATTACATTTAACGGACATCGCACACATCTTATGGAAAATATAATGTCACTCAAATTCAATAAAATTTATACGAATAGATTCGTTTTAAATTAACGATCAAATCTTATCATTGCGCCAACTCTCTATTTTCAAAAATAAGAGCAGAAATTGATATAAATAAATCTGAAATCAAATAGGTAGGTACATAAGTTAGAGAGAGAAGAAATATTTTAAAATACCCAGATTTTCGGTACTCCATAAATCAGCGTATTAGTTTCACTAATCCGCTTAGGCCCAGCGGGATTTAAGCTGTTATGAATAGCACTCAGAGCAATAATGATTGTAAATAACACTTTATGGACTCCAAAAATGTGATTTCGATAAACTTTAATTGCAATTTGCGCCGTAATTAATCATAATTAAGAGTTGGCGCAATGATAAGAATTGATCGTTAATTTAAAACGAATCTAATGGTATAAATTTTATTGAATTTGAGTGACATTATATTTTCCATAAGATGTGTGCGATGTCCTGTAAAGAAACAATATATATTTGTTAAAATATTTTTGGTACTATCAACTCCCTTCTAAGTTATAAAGACAGTCCCTCTATTTTCAGAAGAGAGTTGGTAGTTTTTTTTTTAATTTAATGAATTATTTATTGAATTATTATTTTTATTTATTTATTTTATATTGAATTATTATTATTATAATTGTGAATATCTATTTTTGAATTTATATTTTATTTTATTTATTTTAACTTTATCTTACTCAACTTCATCAGGGTTGGATTATTTGTTGTCTTCTTCTATTATTATAAATTTCTTGTTGTTTTTTAGATATTATTTCTGTTAGATTGTTTAATATTCCAAAATATTCTTCATTTTGTAATATATCTCTTATTTCAAATCTTTCTAATCTTCTTCTCATTTCTCTATGTTCTTCATTTTCTATAGTATTTTCACAATGTAACAACTATATGTTCTGGTGTACCTAGTTCTCCACATTCACAATATGCATCATCTTTTAAGTTAAATCTTTCCAAATATGTTGGGTACGGTCCATGTCCTGTTAAAAAGTGTACTAAACCTTGTTTTGGATTAAAATAATTTGGAATGTTTTCTAATATTGGTATAAAATTGTATAAACGTCTAAATTTTGTTGAATTTTCCTATTTATTTTGTCTTTTTCTATTTATTATTTCTTTTAATTCTCTTTTATTTCTTATATCTAATCCTATTATTTGTATTATTTTTTCATATTTTTCTTTTTTTAGCCAATAATTACATGCTCTTATTTGTGTTTCTAAATGCATTGGCATTACTCCAGTTAAAACTGTGAGTGCCTGTGACTCAGTTGTTCCAAATGCTCCCGTCATTCTTACAAGAAATCCTCTCTGAGCTCTATTTAATTTTTCTGCATTTTTTTTTATTTAATAATCTATGTGCCCATACACTTGAACCGTACCCTACAATTGATGCAAGTATTGTACTTAGGTATATTCTCATCTGTCGGAACGAAATTCTATATTCCTTCTGTGCTAGACTAGCAATGCTATGCATGATTTTTGTTGACTTTTTACAGACACAACTCATGTGTTTTGTAAATAATTTTTGTTCGTTTATTATAATACCTAAATATCTTGTTTCCTTTTTTCTTTTTATTGTTTTCCCTCTAATTTTTATAATTGGATCTCTTTCTAAATTTCCTTTTATTAAACTATATGTTGTTTTTGAATCTGATATTGTTAATTTTACTTTATTCATCCAATCATTTACTCTTATTAATACTTCATTTGATTTATTTTCTAATTCTCTTCTTGAGTTTGCATCTATGATCAACAACAAATCATCTGCATATGCTATGCTTCCAAGCACTTCAGGATCTATAGTCAATTGTTCCAACAGTTCCTCTAGCATTACATCCCAGAACATAGGTCCACATACTGATCCTTGTGGACATCCTTTTGTGATATGTTTTATCTTTTTTCCTGTTGGACAGCTTAGGCTTGCATATCGGTCTTGGCAGTAGTTTCTGAGACTTCCGTACAAATTCTTTGGACATCTCATTCTTCGAAGTCTTTCAAAGAATGACGGCCACCAAAGATTGTCAAAAGTCCCAGACACGTCTATAAAGATCATTAAAACATACTTTTTTATGCTTTCATTTACTATTTCAAATACTTTATTTATTGCATCTTCTGTTGATCTACCTTTCCTAAAACCATACTGACCAGGATGTAATCCAATTTCTGTTCTTATTTGATTTAATTTTTTACATAGTAATTTTTCTTGTAATTTTCCCATTGTATTCAATAAACATACCGGTCTATAATGATTTCGGTAAGGCAGGATCTTTATCTTCCCCTTTATGTATTATTATAACTTCTGCTTGTTTAAAACTATTGGGAAACCTTCTTTGTCTAAGACATTCATTATATAATGATGTTAGTACTGGAATTATTTGTTCCGACAATGCTTGAAGTATTTCAACAGGAATATTATCCGGTACAGGTGCCTTCTTTCTTTTCATTTCTCTCATACTTTCATATACTTCTTCTGTGAATTCCTATATTTCTCTTTCTTCTTCTATTTGGTATTCTTGTATCATTTCTTCTCTTATATTTCTTTGTTCTAATGTTTCTCCTTCTAATTTATCTGGAGGTAATAATACATTAAGTAATGTTTCGGCCGATTCTTCCCAATTTTCTGTAAATGTTCCATCTTCTTTTTTTTAAGTAGAAAGCATTGTCGGACATCTAATTTGTTTAGAAACTATTTTATATGGTATTCCCCACATATCTAATTCTAAGTGTCTTGATACGAAGGTTTCCCAACTTTTAGCTTTTGTTATTTTTATTTCTTGTTTATATTCTTGTTTTAGTCTTCTATACTCACCTAGAAGGATTTGCCTCTCAAGATAGATACCACATCGTTGATATCGCTTTCGCGCATATCTAACTTTTATAACACGGCGCCTTTTATTACATCATAAAAGGATATTATTTTAGGTTTTAAGGGGAAAAATAAAATTAAATTTATACACAGTTGGTGACGCGGGTGGTCGCTTGATGAGAGAATCTCTCACATGAAGCGCACTGACTCAACAATATGGTGATACTAAGTAAACTGAGTCACTCTCTGAGCGGACGAGTCTATTAGATTGCCGAGGGAGGATAGTTAGGAGACTAGAAGGAACTACAGCGCGTATAATTTCCCAGAAAAAAAAGTTGTGCGCAATTTTCTGAAACCGTGAGAGAAAATTTCATATAGCGACCACTCGCGGGTTAACAATAATAAATATGTTGATTTTCACCCTTTATTACAAAAAATTTCTTTATTTTGACTTCCGATTGATACCAAAAGCTCAAAAATTCGTTAAAACTAAAAACACTCGAAACACAGCGTTACCTCGAAAAACTCAAAAGCTAATAAAATCTTTTTGAATTTTTTGTTTCACATGATCCAGTGACGAGTTCTGATGTCAACAGCAAAATCCATTTTGAGGTGTCTGTAAAAATTTGCCACCGTTGGCTTATTTTTGATTATTTTGCCTTAAATTTTTTTTAATCTTTGAATTGTACTGAGTATGTTTATTTAATTTAAAAATGAAATCATTGTCAGTGGCGACGCGTGACTTTTTCTAAAGTGTTACCAAAACCAGATGTAAAAAAATCCTATTTAAAAAAATATTTTGAACCTCCCAAGTATAAGTTTTTCTTTTCAATCCTGTGGGATAAAATTAAACAAATCACTATTCCCAAATTATATGTATGTAATTATGTACAGAGAGAGTCTGTAATTTGGAATAAATTCAATATCTCAAATACTAATTGTTTTTTGGAAAAATGCTCAGACCCGTCGATTAGTATTTCATATTGTCTTTTTTGACATACAATAATAATGTATACAGGGAGTCCCAATTTAGAGATATGACGTCATCGTTGATTTTCTTAAATGGCAACACTGTCATTTTGATAGCAATTTTGATAGAGTGTGTAAAGTTATACACAACTGCAAAATATCAAATTTTTATTCTCTACCATTTACAAGATAATAGAAAATAACCAAGTTATGTCTGTAATTTGGAATAAATTCAATAATTAAAATACTAATTGTTTTTTTGAAAATTGTTTAAACCCATCGATTAGTATTTCAAATTGTCATTTTTGACATACAATAATAATGTATACGGGGTGTCCCAATTTAGAGATATGATGTCATCGTTGATTTTCTTAAATAGCAACACTGTCATTTTGATAGCTATTTTGATAGGGTGTGTAAAGATATATACAACTGCCGAATTTCAAATTTTTATTCCCTACCGTTTACAAGATAATAAAAAATAACAAAGTTATGAAAAACAAGTAATCAAATAATAATTGAATTTAATAATTATTTCAGTTAAGCAAATACTCATAATGTTGCCCCCAATTATTGTCAAATTGTCAATGGGCAACGTTATGAACATTTGCTTAATTGAAATAATTAAATTCAATTATTATTTGATTACTTATTTTTCATAACTTTGTTATTTTTTATTATCTTGTTAATGGTAGGGAATAAAAATTTGAGATTTTGCAGTTGTGTATAACTTTGCACACCCTATCAAAATTGCTATCAAAATGACAATGTTGCCATTTAAGAAAATCAACGATGACGTCATATCTCTAAATTGGGACACCCTGTATACATTATTATTGTATGTCAAAAATGACAATTCGAAATACTAAACGACGGGTCTGAGCATTTTTCAAAAAAACAATTAGTATTTTAATTATTGAATTTATTCCAAATTACAGACATAACTTTGTTATTTTCTATTATCTTGTAAATGGTGGAGAATAAAAATTTGATATTTTGCAGTTGTGTATAACTTTACACACCTATCAAAATAGCTATCAAAATGACAGTGTTGCCATTTAAGAAAATCAACGATGACGTCATATCTCTAAATTGGGACACCCTGTGTACATTATTATTGTATGTCAAAAAGGACAATTTGAAATACCAATCGACGGGTCTGAGCATTTTTCAAAAAAACAATTAGTATTTGAGATATTGAATTTATTCCAAATTACAGAGTCTCTCTGTATATGTAACAGGTATAACAATAAATAATAAACAAACTAAACATATTATTCTACCATAAAATTAACATAAAAAATGAACAAGTAGGAAAAAGAACAGATGTTCAAAACTATTGTTTATATTTTAATTCTTCCATTTTCAATATGTAATATCATTTTTTTTTCTTTAAAATAATATATAAAAAAACATACAAGTAGAATGACTTTTCAAGTAGTTGATCAATTACGCAATACGTAGCAACACTCTTCCATGCTTAAATGCACGCACACTGTAATCTGTAATAGGTACTAAACATACTAAACCAACGTTTTACCAATCTTCAAAATGGTAACAATACTGATATGCACCGCGTGCCCGCGCGCCGTCTCTAGACCCGTCGGTCCTTCAAAATTTTCAGAGCTAGTCCCAGCGATGGCGAGGTTTCTCCTGCGTTACAGTTACCAGTGCCAGTATTGGTAACGGCATATTATGATAACGTGTCATGGATTCACATATCTCGCCAATATTTTCGTGCGTCTAGTTGGGTATTTACTGAATTAGGTACTATAACAAGTATTTCTGTTGGTAAAAAATATAAATGGAATTATTTCGTAGTAGTCATAAAATATTTATTTGCAAGATTTGTAACTGTTACCAATGGTAACAGTGGTTACATGGACGCTTCGCCACTGATCATTGTAGCATAGTTTAAAAAAAAAATCACAAAAACGTGCTTGAAATGTTGATTTCAAACCATACCCCCTTAACTGACGTTACATTACCGTATTTATTTGCAGCAGTGACGACAGTATACACCCCTGTCTCACTCTCCGCGAATATAGCTACAGGTATAACTTCAGAAAAGAAATATTCACTGGTAAATTTCTTTTAGAGTGAAGTTTATACCACCAAAAAAGCAACCGGTACGACTTTTATCGGCTTCATCTTACTGTAAACATTTTGAAAGCTGAAAAAGCCGTGTAAGAGGTTAATTAATAAAGATTTTACAGCACGGTAATTTTTAATTGGGTGGCAGGAAGATTATTGTCGAGATAAATCGCCTGTTGTAATTTTATCAGGATTTAATTGAGATTACACGGAGTAGTCGTTATAGAGGTGGATGGCACAACGATGTAGCCAATATTTAAGAAGGTGATGATTGCTGGAAGATAACGAGGAACTGGTAAATTGGTTAGGAGAGTAAATACAATTTTAATAATAACTTATACTTATATACTAATACGGTATAGTAGGTCCGTTGGATCTTTGCATAAACGTCATATTTATTCGAATTAAATCAGATCATCAATAATTTTGTCTGGCAAGCCTTTCAGTGTAATAGATGAAATGTTATAAACTTTGTTATCTATGTGTGCTTTCTCTTTCTCTTCTTGATGAAGAGAATCTTCTTGATGAAGAGACGTTCTAGTGTTGTGGTGTTTCGAATCTTCTCCACCCAAGAAACTTTTAAAATTCTTCTACAGCACCACATTTTGACACACCACAATCTACAGCCTCAAGATGATTTAGATCACTTTTATTCACAGTCCACTGTGTGGACTGTGACTGGTGTATCCAATGGAAAATAGCAATAAATTCACAGAAAACTCAAACGGATATTCATGGGAGATTCAGCTGAAATCTCTTATATACTCTTACACTTTTAACGATATTCTCGCAGTAAAATTGTAACGGTTGTATAGACACTCCCTAATTTATCAAAAAGTTAGCCTTGCTTTGAACATAAAAACATCCTATCAGTGTGTTTCCATCAAAACTGAAAAGTAATAAACATAAAGAACTTGACCACTCGATGAAACAGTAACAGAACTTCTAGCATTCTTATCTTTAAATAATCTGATGATTTCTGTCACGATTTTTTGTTTGCTGTGAATAAAATATTTAGAAAATTAAAGCGAACAATGCAACAGCATGTAAAGTCAAGAACATCCGTAGAACAAGATAAGAGAACAAGGTAATAATGATAAAAACAAAAAAAATGGCACGAAATTGGTACTCTATATTAAAATAAAATCGCATTTTTCAAATGAAAATTTATTAGGCTTCCTATTCATGTACCATGTCCTTTCAGAACGTTGTTTACCATCATAGCTATCTTAATTTTATTCACTGCCACCCTAATTAGCATGCTTGTATCAACACCATACCAATCTCGCAAGTTCTTCAACCATGAGGTTCTTCTTCGTCCTGGACTGCGTTTGCATGCTATTTTTTCTTGCATAATATTTTGCAGCAACCTATATTTGGGACCTCTCATTACATGTCCGAAATACTCCAGCTTTCTCTGCCTGATGCTTTTTATAAGCTCAGTAGTATTGCTGAGACGTTCTAGTATTGCGGATTTTCGAGATTTCTAGGTTCTAGTATTGTGGAAACTTTTAAAATTCTTCTAAAGCACCACATTTCCAAAGCCTTAAGGCGATTTAGATCGATTTTATTCACAATCCAGGAGTCGACACCATAAAGTAGGACCGAGAACACGTAGCAGCGAAGTAGGTGGATCATCAATGCCAATTTTAGGTCTCTGTTACATAACACCTTGAACATCCTTCTAAAAGCAGCTCTGGCCTGCTCTATCCTAGATCTAATTTCGTCGTGAGTCTCTGCGTTACAATTTAATTGATATCCAAGGTAAATAGTTTGATCAACTTGCTCAAGTTTGGTGCTATTTACATAATAGATGGTTTTATATTCCTTTGCTAAATTATTACAGTATTTTGGTTTTCCCTATTTTCAGATCTAGACCTGCTTCTTTACAGCTCTCAACGACACTGTCAAATAGTGTTGGCAGATCTTCTTGAGTAAAATCTAGGAGTAATATATCGTCCTCATATCGCAAATTATTGATGACTTCACCCTTCACAATTATCCCTTCTTATTTTTCAGAAAATGCATTTCGACTGCATAATATATGCATACTTGGCGAACGTCCATCAGAAAATCGAGACTAGATCGCAGTAAGGAGGTAACAAGGACTGTAGTAAACAAACAGCTCATTTGGTATAGACACGTCCAAAGAACGCATGAAATACGACTTACTAAGCAAAGACTAAAATAGGCACCAGCCGCAAAAAAGGAAAAGAGGAAGACCAAAACAGTCAATGGGTGCGTTCGGACGACCATAGCGGCTGGCTGTCAGTAGAAATCGGCTGAGTGGTTGCATCCAGCCGTGATAGGGAAAGCTTAGTAAATATCTCAGCGTCTGACTTCCAGCGGTGACGTCTGACAGCTACTGCTGGCTCAGCTGTCCAGCCGCTGTGGTCGTCCGAACGCACCCATTGTTAGATGCTTCAAAGAGCAATGTCAGAATTCAACTTAATGCCAATTATTGTATGTGATTGTTTCCATAAGTTCTTGTATACGTCGTTATGTGGTAAACTCCATATTAACTTTAGTCTTCGAAGGACTCCAAATAATGTTTAATATTTGTAGTCCAAATAATGATTAAGATTATACCAAGGGAATGTATAACTAATCTACATGCTAAAGAAGTTTAAAGAAGAATCTGAGAAAATCGATTTAAAAATGAATTTAAATAAACCAGAAGTGATGATCACAAATCAAAATATCACCATCGACATCGACTTAGATGGAAGTGAGATCAAAAATGTCAAAGAATATAATATACCTAGGTTACACGATCAAACTAGGCAAACACAATCAAATGGCAGATATGTCTAGAGGGGTCATCCATAAACTACGTCGTTGAGAAGAGGGAGGGGGCTTGCTTATTAAGACGGAGTACGACAGGGGGAGGGGGTATGAGTGTCCATTCGACGTCGTTGAATATATTGGTATATTAAAATTTGTCGCTATTGTGTCTATAAAAATAATTGTTTACTAGCTGCTACCAGCATTAAAGTATCAGATATTCATATAAAAACGTATAGTTTTTGATACGAAATTGAAAATAAAACAAAACGTTTACGAATAAATATACCTTTGTTAAAATTAAAAAGAATAATTCTATTATAGATACTTTTATCGCATACTTTTCATATACGGCGTTAAAATAATATTAGGTAGCACTTTTGTACAGGACAACAAACAATAAGACATTGTTCTTTGGGTTTAAACAATCGCTTCTATATACAGAACAACGTCTGGAAGCAAGAAAATATTAAATTGTTAGTTCATTTATGTGCTGCAAACTGTGTGTGAAACAACACTTCTGAAAGAATGAATAGAAATAAAATATTGTTTTCTATTTAGTTAGTAAGTCGTATTTATACTTTAGAAGAAATAGCATCGAAATCAAAACAAAATAAATATAAAGATTTATATTATGCAGTTAAGAAAGCATACCCCGCAAAATCTTGGTCCAATGCTATTTAAATGCATTCATTTTTTTTAATACTAAGAAAACTAATAAATATTTTTGAAAAATTTAAACGCAGATTGAAAGACTGCATTATTGCCGAGGGCCAAGAGTTCCTGAAAACATCTATAATGTTTATTTTAATAAGTTACAGGGGTGGAACAAAAAAGATAAAATTTTGTCTGATTTTTCATTTCAAATATTTCATTCAAAAGAAACCTTTTGTTTATTCTAAGGGACTTTCAACCCTCGGTAATAATGTAATCTTTTATTCTGCGTTTAAATTTTTCAAATATATTTATTAGTTTTCTCAGGATTCGAAAAAAATTAATGCATTTAAATAGCATTGGACCAAGATTTTACGCCTACTCCCTCATATTTGGTTAAAAAAATATTTGATTTGCATATACTTATTTATTTAATATTTGACAACAGTGTAAGATACCTGGGAGAATGATCGAAGATCATTTTCTTGGCGCCCATGATTTGTTAGTGTTATTTAATTTGTTCTTCTTTAGCAATTATTCTCCTTTATTTATTTTCAGAACATTATTCTTATCTTAATATATACCTTTTCTAGTCATCATTATCTACTTTGAGCTACTGTTCTTCGACAGGCAAGCAAACGAGCCGTATCCATCCTTGAGTGTCAAGTTGTTTTCTTGCATCTCTTGCTATAGCCAACTCCATTCAACTTATTTTCTTTCTTTTCATAATTTCATTACTTCAGCTTTTTCTTAGTATTTTCCTACTTCGGCTTCTCAACGTAGAAGCCACCTCACTCTCTCTTCATTCTTGTTCCACTAGTTATCTGCATTTTCCTTACTTCTGTTGGAGTTGATCATCCTCTTTACTTTCACTCCAACAGAAGTTCTTCTCTTTTTTGTTACACTTGTTACACAGAAATAATATTGATTTTTTTTAAATCAATGAAAGGGGGGTCGTGAGTTGCAACGACGACGTCGACATGGGTCGTCTCTAAACGACGAATTACGACGGAGGGGGGAGAGGGTATTAAAAAGTTCAAATTTTTTACGACGTAGTTTATGAATGCTCCCTAGAAGAATCCGAATAGCTTGAATTGGCTATTAAGAACAACATAGAGGGCCATCGAACAAGCTATGTTAGGAGTATCTCTGAGAGAACATATTTATATGAAATGTTACGAAGAATTGCACAAATGGAACGGAACTGGATAAGAAACGTTGCACGGCAAAACAACGAAAGGTGGACCAGAAAAATTGTACATTGGAGACGATGCGAGCACAGTCGTAGTAAAAGAAGACCACAAAAACGATGGCTAGAAGACATTAAAGCAAAAGTGGGTAGAAACTAGCACCAAATAGCACAAAACAGAGAAGAGTGCAGAACTCATGTGGAGGCCTTAGTTCAGGAGTGGGTGCCAACAGGCTGAACGGAAAGAAGATACTAAGGGTTTTGATAGTTTATTTGTAAAATACACATTGACAACATCCTAACATCCACGAAAAACAAAGATCGTCCATCTCTACCATATTGTTCGAACCCGGCAATGACCTTGCCAATCTTACCTCCTTTTATTCATCATTCAACTGCATTTTTTCAAGTAACGTCTTGATGTTTCATTGTTGGGCACTGTAGGCGGCAATAATGGTGTTCGATATGTAGGTACTTGGTTTCACATCAAGTTGATAAGTTAGTCATACTGTGTGTCTACTTCCTCTTTACTTGACACTATAAATTTTGCACCTCTAGTAGTAATGTACCCTTGATATCAGACAGCGAAACTGGATTACGTTGTTTACAATCAATATTGTTGTTTGTCGGTCATAGGAGGTTTTGTTTTATGAGATAAACCATTAAGGTCTTTAAAAAACATTTCTTAGAATTTTGACGAGAACATAGTGACTGAAAACAACACTTCAGACAGGATCTGTTTTGAATTGGACATGTTCCTTATTTTTGAAACAATTTCCAGTCTATTTTTTTGCTGGAATCTCTTCAGGGTGTATTGTCGAAGCGAAGATCGGTGGAATGTGCGCATTTTATCAATGAAATTCGATATTTTTAAGATATTCCAGAAGCCGCTATAGATAAAATGTTTTAACGACCTATTAATCATTCATAATTACTCAACAGATATTAGTACAGTTAAAATAATTAAGACGATAACCGGACAACATTGATTTAATGAGTAAAATTTAGTTTTTTTTT
Organism: Diabrotica virgifera virgifera; assembly: GCF_917563875.1. Classification (NCBI taxonomy): domain Eukaryota; kingdom Metazoa; phylum Arthropoda; class Insecta; order Coleoptera; family Chrysomelidae; genus Diabrotica; species Diabrotica virgifera. The sequence goes on along the minus strand of NC_065449.1, from coordinate 7,697,180 downwards.
ATTTTAATGACAAAAAAAGCAAGCCCATTAGCAGAACCCAATTAAAAATTATTTTGCACATCATATTTGAAACATTATTTGGTTGAAAAATCTCATTTTTGTTGTCAAAAAAAAATATATTAATTTGTTTGGACTAAATTAACGTTGTGCTTATCTTAAGAAGGATATGTTAGTATCAACATTCGCACAGTGTTGCCAAACTGAATTTTGTTATTTTGGGTGTAAATTTTTTCCACGGATCTCCGAGGGTACTATACCTTGTATCAATAATAACGATATTTTCCAGTCACAAACCTTGTGCTTAATTTTTTATTTAACAAAATCTGAAAAAAATCGAAAATTTGCGCTTATTTTCGTCAATAACTCGAGAGATATGGCTACTACTAAAAAAATTATAGGAGGTAAAAGTTTTGTTTGTCAATTTTACATATTATTTAACTAGCTAGAAACTGAAATTTCAATGTTTATTTTGAAAATTAAAAATTGAAATTGAAATAAAATGCAAAACATGGAGTTTTTGGACATATTAGTGAGCGGAAAAATATTAACGATCGGCAGGAAAATAAGGGTGACTTAATATTGTCATAATCACATCGTACACCAGGAAGATAAGAAGGTTTCGTTGCTCAGAACCGCTTTATTAGGGGTGGGGGATTGATATAACTAATAAAAAAATAATAGATAAATGATAGATAACTGTTTAGAACACTTCACCAGTTGGTATATGGATGGTGAATGTCTCTAGTTCTTCACCTAAGAAGGTAACCAGCTTCTTTAGTGGTTGATTACGAAGAATCTGATTATCTTTGTCGAGTCGAAACAAAGTGCTGAAATGAATAATAAATGGAAATAATTGTTTTATTTTATAACTTTATCACTTTTTACAAACCCTGTACAATAATAACGATTACGAATTTTATGAGTGTCAAACTTGTACGTAATAGTACTGATAAAATGAGAAATACGTGTAATAAACGTGACATTGTCCAAACTATGGACGTACGAGAATAACGAGAAAATTTTTGTGAATCGTGAATCGGGACTACATTCTGAGTTGTACTAAACGCGACTGATTAACTCTGTGACTGGTTGGTAACTAATGCATTAGAAGTCGACTTCTTTTGGATTTTTACAACGAGTGCGAAAAATCAATTAATATTTGTGTTTAATTTAAATTATAAGCAAATAAATCCTTTTAGTCGGCTTTTAGAGTTTTATGGAAAATTAAAATGCAACAATAGCGAACTGAGATTGTGTTTCTAATCCGAGCTATACTAATAAACATATCGCGCTAAACTACAAAGATTAACATGCTTACCTATATAAAATTAAAGAATACAGTCAATAAAGTGAAATTATACGCAATAAATGTAGGAAATCTGGATTTATTTATCATTAAAAAGGGCATATTTTGACAATACTGCTGTAATATCTAAGAGAAATTACGATCCTCAATAATAATAAGATCTAAAATAAGTTGTCATTAGCAAGATAAATTAATTATTACTTAAAATTTTCATGATTGTAAAAAAACCGTATCTGCCGTAAAAAAAATCTAATTTTTTAATGAATTATAAAAATAAATTAATACTTACGACCACGTGGATTTTTTCACAAATTAAATAAGTTAAATTAATATCAGCAGACATCGTGACAGTAAACTATGAAATGAAATGAAATCGTGGGTATTTGACTGTTTACAGTTTTTTATTTGTAATCGAAAAGCATGAAAAGAAGATGACAAGAAAACAAAGAAAATATTATAATGGAAGCCGATAGAAAGGCGAAAAAAAAAGGAAGGTCCAGAACGAGATGGTTGGATAACGTGGAAGACGACAATGCCAAGACCCATTCAGGGTTATGATGCCAAAAGAAGAAAGAATCGAAAAATATTAGGAGCATTCGAAATGGGTACTTAAAAGGATTGCATTTTGGCATAATTACCCAGACGTTTTTAATTATAAGGGGGAGATTTGAAAATAGTATGTAGTCTGGGCAATAAGATCTATCTATATGGGTCATTCCATTTCAAATCACTCAATTTTGGAGCAAAAAAAATTTTGGACCTCCGATTTGTCTGAAAATTGGTATATAGCTTCTGCGGGACGTACAAATAAGATATTTAAGGTAAAAAAATCTTCTTCTTCTTTTTTTCTCAAAATGTTATTTTATGCGATTTTACAGTGATTTGGTGTTTATTTATACAAATTTGCATTTTCTATCGTAAAGTATCAATGAAAAACATAATATTTTAATAGAAAGGACTCAAAAATGTCATTATATGGCATTATAACAAGTTACTTTGATTCAAAACAAGCTTTTGATCAAATTTTATAGTGTAGAAAACGTTAAAATACCGTTTTTTACATTTTCTCCATTCCCAAAATACATCATAATCGATTTGGCTGAAAATTTTCCCACAGATAGACAAAACATAGGACTTTAAGTGGTGAGAAGGATTTGCATTATATTACAATACCAAAAAAGTTACATGCAATAATATAGTCAAAAATATAGGCGTCTACTGTAAGTAAAATTAACTCGAAAATATCGACCTCACGACAAAAATTGTTAAAAAGAAATTGTAATAATTGTAAATACGATTTATTTGGAACAATTTCAGTTCTTACCATTTTTGTCGAAAAGTTAAAAATGGCGGAGATATTGAGCCAAACAGGTTCTACTTTAAAATCAAGATGGCGGCTAAGGTAACGGAGGAATTCATTCGTGATTTTAAATTTAGGCTACTATTGACTCCCTTAAAGATCAGAAAAATAAAATTTTGGGCAGCTCGGCATTCAAGGTCAAATGCTATCCCGACTGGACTAATATATACTTTTGAGTCTGATATTACTGCATGTAACTTTTTTGGTATTGTAATATAATTCAAATCCTTCTAACCACTTAAAGTTCTATCTTTTGGATATCTGTGGGCAAATTTTCAGCCAAATCGATGATGATGTATTTTGGGAATGGAGGAAAATGTAAAAAACGGTATTTTAACGTTTTTTACACTATAAAATTTGATCAAAAACTTGTTTTGATTCAAAATAACTTGTTATAATGCCATATAATGACATTTTTGAGTCCTTTCTATTAAAATATGTTTTTCATTGATACTTTACGACAGAAAATGCAAATTGGTTTAAATAAACACCAAATCACTGTAAAATCGCATAACATCACATTTTGAGAAAAAAGAAGAAGAAGATTTTTTGACCTTAAATATCTTATTTTTACGTCCCGCAGAAGCTATATACCAATTTTCAGACAAATCGGAGATCCAAAATTTTTTGCCTGAGTGATTTGGCATGGAATGTACTATTGAATAAATAAATGAATTAAATGAAAATTGCTTATCGCGTGTAAGTACAGTAAAACCTCGATAGAACGGACCTCTATTTAACGGACTTCGGATATAACGGACAAAAAATCCGATCAAATGTAAAAAAAAAATATTTTAAAAAAAAATATGAAAAATCGAATTCTAGAAGAAAAATCAGCAAGGACAGGATCTCGGCACTGCTTTGTCCTAACGCCAATGGTTCGCATGGATTGACTTATAAATGTTGGCAAATCTCGTAAACCTATATACAGTTGTCAAAGATATAATGCATCATCTGCCCATTTCATACTATAGCTCTGAGCATGGTTTTTTAAAGAATTTGTAACTGCAGTTAGAAAATTTCAAGAGAAGAAATTGAAAATACCGCCGAAAGGGGTGAAATGTTTATTGATTTTAGACAATGCTCCTGCTAATCCCCCTGAAAATATTATACAAGAAGATGGTAACTTTAATTTAAGATTAACTTTTAATTTTGACAACCAAACGACTATATTGCAGAAAGTTTTTAGATGAAGTAGAAAAGTAAAAAAGTAGCAAAAAACCTTTTTCCTTTTTTAACTTAAAGATTTGAAACAGTAACTATTTTCAAAAAAAATGTGTTGATCAATTTTAAACATATTTTTATGTAACAGACTTTCGGCTTTAACGGACATCCTGTCCCCCCAATTAGTCCGTTATATCGAGGTTTTACTGTATACACATCCTACCCACTAGACTAAACACAAAACTCAAAAAAGAGTAGTGCATCTGCGTACAAAATCTTGCATTTAAGAAAAATAAAATGCTACAATATAATACATACATCTTGTTGGTTGGCGCACATCTACAAGAAAAATTTTTTTAATGAAAATCACTTCTAAATATGTTAAAAATCTTCCAAATTTAATTTTTCATTTTGTAAACGGTTGAGAGCGTTATGTAAATCGGTTTCCGATATCTCAATTCTCAATACTTTCTGTCAATGATGGATCACCATATTCGATGTATGTAAGTCGAACAAATCGCTGCAAGCTTATTTAATTAACACCTTATTTTGTAATTTCCGAACACGACAAACGTTTTACCTACTCGCTTTAATGAGCAAAATCCAATTCAGTAAGGCTCACCTTCACGTTTTGTTGAACATTAATGTTAGTACTGGAGCTGATTTGAGAGGTGTGCTACAATTTTCCTCGGAATAAGTAAATTATGTTTAAGATACCTTTAAATACTTGTGGTATCATCTGATAACTTCCTTTACCGAGTCTACTATTTTTCTCGTGGTCTCCATATTCCTTTGGAGATTTGTAATCAATAGATTCTAATCAACAGCTTCGTGATTTTATCAATCTTCATTACAGCAACATGTCCGGGCCATTTTAGTTTTTTTCTTTTAGCAAAGGCTATTATTGTTTGTTTAGCTTTCTTTTTGCCCTTTAATTCGTCCAATTTTGAACATAGGCTTCCCCAGTTTCCTCCATTCGCTTCTGTTTAGTGCTTTCTGTTTCTACTGTGGTCCTCCTATCTTTCTAATGTCATCTCCCCATATCATCTGGGGTCTTCCTGTTGCTCTCTTTCCTATCCATGGTCTCCATTGTTGTATCGTGGTATTCCACCTTTTGTCCGTTTGTCTGGCTATATGTTATCCTGCGTCTTTATCTTTTGTTTTACTCTTACCCAGTTGTTATGCATTTTATCTGTTAATTTTACTCCTAACATTGCTCTCTCCATGGCTCTTTGTATCTTCATTATTTTATCCATGTTTTTCTTTGGTCAAGGTCCATGTTTGGCCCATGCCCAAACCAACAAGGACTTTGATTTGTTTAGCTTATTAACTTGGAAATACAACAAATGAGAATAATGATTTTGCAAAGGGGCTAACAATCAGAATTGAGATTGCACGCAGAACGTTTAGCAAGGCTCAAGTGGCAATGGGTCAGGCATGTTCCCCGAAATAATCCTGAAAAATGGACACAGAGATTAAAATTGGAGATCAAGAGAGAACAGGCGAGGAGTAGGCAGACCGCAGAAGAGATGGATAGATGATCATGCAAGTCGCGGGCAAGCAGTGGATAAGAATTGCCAAGAGTAGAAATCGATGGAAGAAAATGGAAGAGGCCTATGTCCAGCAGTGGACGAACATAGGCTGAAGAACACGTTTCGAGTTCCACTCTGGAAATCGTTCTCAAAAAAAGATTATTCCAAAAAATTCTGGGTATATTTTCTAACCTGTTTTTTAGGTTATATATTTCTCTAATTAAGTATTTTCTATGGGAAATAAGCCACAATTTTACTAAAAAATGAATTTATTAACGTTTCGAAGCCCAAATCGGGTTTCGTTGTCAAAATACAAAATACTATTAAAATAAACAAAAATGTTGCTAAGTAAAAAAATTCTTCTAATAATTTATTTAATCTGACTCATTTATATTGGCAATTCAGACGTATATTATACATTTTAAAGTAGAAGACTTTAAAATGATATCGCCAATATTTATGAGTTGATATTGGCGATATCATTTTAAAGTCTTCTACTTTAAAATGTAAAATATACGTCTGAATTGCCAATATAAATGAGTCAGATTAAATAAATTATTAGAAGAATTTTTTTACTTGGCAACAACATTTTTGTTTATTTTAATAGTATTTTGTATTTTGACAACGAAACCCGATTTGGGCTTCGAAACGTTAATAAATTCATTTTTTAGTAAAATTGTGGCTTATTTCCCATAGAAAATACTTAATTATAAAAATGCCACAAGGAAATAGCTTCAGAACAATATATATTTCTTTTCAAAAAATGACCTAATTGGCTAGATCTTATAGGGCACAGCAATATGTGGTTAAAAAAATTGTTTGAAGGTGATATTATTACCCTAGGGATATTAAATTCTGGCTGTTTTTGTATGCTATTTTGTGTTAATTTGTTTGGTATATGGTGATGGTAATCGTTGAACCATTACCGTTGTTGGAAAACCAACCATAGAATTATAAATGTCTAAATATTTATATTGTCAAAGGCCACTTCCAAAACTTCTGGTCCCTCAAAAAAATCGCATTTCCACTTACTTCCGAAAAATCACTTCCACTTGCGCCCTCTCCAAAAAGTTGGAAGCAAGTAACGCCACGCAAATCTCACTCTCAGCATTTTCACCGTTTCTGTAAAAGTTCTCGTCTAAAAGTAAATTTTTTATTCTCTCTCATTTAAAATATTGCAAGAGCAAAGTAGTTTTATGAAGTTAAGTGTTTTTAATAGTTTTCATGTTTAAAAATAAATCAGTACTTCAAATTAAAAATCAGTGCAATGTATAATTTCACCTCCATAAAAAATAGGAAACTGAACCAGTCGCCTACACACCGCAAAATCCTGTAAACTGTAAGTAGGTACGATACTTATACATAGTCAAATTCGACAGGTCATCACGAGGATTTGACGCTCTAGGAGGAAATTAGTGGCACAACCCCGTTAGTTTTTCCCCTAACCGTTTTCTTTCGGAGCTCTTTCTCTATAACAATTTTTATATCTTATACTAATAAAAACGACTCAAATATGCGTGAAAAATACTAAAAAAGCTAGGTAATGGGTAAAATAATAGTCTTAATGGAGCTGTAATTAGTACTAGTTTTTGTAAATTGAACATGAGAAGGTAAAAGTCTAGGATATCTTGCTAAACATTGAGCAGTAATGTTGCAATTATCAATTATTAAGTTGTTTGTTATTGATGCGTATTTTTTTTTTCGTTAATTCTAGTAATTAAACCTCAAATCATTTACCTAGAACTTGAAATCAGCACTTGATTGCAAACACGAATTTAATAATATGTTTACCATATTGTTAATATCAGAAACTGATGCACATGCAAACCATGATTCCATGTTTCCTTGGAAAAATGAAGACAATGTAACAACTGTAATTACTATAATCGTTTGATAAAAGTGAGTAGTGAATGTGATCAACGGAAAATTTTATTAAAACGCAAAAGTGTAAAAAATAAGTGCACCACTCCATAGTAATATTGAATTTACAATAGAAACAGAACAGAATCAGTCCATAAATTTTCCAGATTTAAAAATTACCAGACTGCAAAACAAACATGAGTTCTCCGGATTTTATAAACCTACTTACACTGGCATAACTGTACACAATTCATCATCGAATCCTACACAACATAAATTAGCAGCCTACTATAGCGTGTTACATAGATTGACAGAAATTCCCATGTCAAAAAATAACTTCGAGACAGAATTGAACATCATTAAGCAAATAGCAGTAAAACATTTTAAAACAAAAACTGCTTAAGAAAGCACTGAAATCTTAGTGTAGTTTTCCCACTACCACAGAAAAATATTAAGAACAATAAGATCCAAAAGAAAAACAATTACAGAGTGGTGTATACAAACTGACATGTGGTGAATATCCAAAAACATACATCGGCCAAACTGGTAGAACCTTTGACAAACGCATAGCAGAACACAAAAGGGCTTTCAATCATAGAAAAAGTGAATATGAAAATATCAGCCCAAAAACAAAATCCTTAGCCTGCCAAAATAGCCAAAGAACCAATAACATGCAAATTGGAGTTAGACAGTCAAATTATACAACAAATAATGACTTTCAAATACCTGGGAATTCATCGATCAGTCGACAAAAATATTGAAGAAGAGGTAAAACACCAAATAAAAAAGCCAGTAGAACGGCCGGATGCCTAAACGACACAATTTTGAAAAACAAGCACCTAAGAGTGGAAACAAAGGGCTGAATATATAAGTCAGTTACTAGGACAGTTATGACTCATACGTCCGAAACAAGACCAGACACAAGCAAAATATAAATACATCTCTAGAGTCCAACGAAATGAAGATCTTAAAAGGGATTGCTGGAAAAGGGCTACAGGGCAGGGTAAGAACTGAGGAAACCAGACGCATATGTGTGGTAGACAATATAAATACCTGGGTAGAGAGCAGAAAAGAAGAGTCTAATCAACACATGAGCAGGATGTCTGAATCAAGGATAGTAAGAATATCCAGAGACAAGTCACCGTTAAGCAAAAGAAGTATAGAACGCCCAAGGAAAAGATGGAACCGTTGGCACCGTTGAAGAAAAACAGGCAGTACTATCTATATAAAAGAAAAAGAAGAAAGAAGGAGAATCATAGAAAAACAGATTTTACGTACACATTTCACATTCTAGAATCTAGATCATAATCATTCTTTTAGTGAACAGTTTCAAATTCTTCATATACAAAATAATGGCTTTAGATATATATTTATAACTATCTATGGAAATTAATAAATTAAAAAATGCAGATATAGTTCTGAATGACCAACTTGAGACAAACAGCTCCCCACTCCTCAACCTATTAAATTAAAGACTTTAAACTGTTATTCTTCTTCAAGTGCCATCTCCGCCACGGAGGTCGGCAATCATCATAGCTATTCGGACTTTGAAGACGGCTGCTCAGAATAGTTCATTTGATGTACATCCGTACCATTCTCTCAGTTTGTGCAGCCGCGATATTCTGCGTCTCCCTATGCTTCTTTTTCCTTGAATCATTCCCTGCATAATGAGTAGGAACAAGTTGTATCTCTCTCCACATGTAATACGAGTACACCCGAGATATTCCACTTTTCTGGTTTTGATTGTATTTAAGACTTCAATTTCTTTATTCATCTTTGTCATAACCTCTTTGTTTGTGACGTGTTCTGTCCATGATATTTTCAGGATTCTTCCATACAACCACAACTCGACTGATTCTAGTTTTTCTATTGATGCCGCATTCAAGGTCCGATTTTCCATTCCGTAAAACAAAGACTGTTAGACAAAAACTAACTTTGAACTGTTAACACAGTAAAAGACATCACTTGTCTAAAGCACTCTGCTGAAAAAGCTGTAGTGACATTAAGTTATAATAAATTTTGTGGAAATATTGAAAACAATAGTTTTCAGTATTTTATAGTTAAATAACTGCACTATTCATCAAAAACGACCGCCACAATACATTCTTCTATATCATATAAAGATTTCTCCAAAAACGAACATATCAATCATTTATAGTATTTAGAACATGCCACTTATCGTTCTTCAAAAGGTATTTTCCCTTTAAAGAAATGGTAACCCAATTTTGTCGGGTTCCTCCCAGTTATTACCTTTATTGTTATTGCAGGCAATTAAAATCTCCGAATTAACGCTTGCCTGCTCGTTCCCACGATAAGTTAATAATATTACTTAAGAAACAAAGTCGATGATTGCATCTTATTACAACTAATATCTACATACACTCAAAACGATTAGTCTGCCTCATAACATACTTAATAAGTCTATAGTTACAGAGCTGGGAAAATGGTGGTGTGTAAGTCTGAATAATTTCGGGGCAACAACTCTTATTCAGAATCAACATCAGTCCTTTTGCCTTTAGCCCTATGCGAAGTAGGCTTTACTAATTATATTTTTGTATAAGATTGTTAATAACAGAAGAATTCAGAATAACCAGTGAGGAAGTACTGAGGAGAATACAGAACAGCAGGGAGATACTGGATTCCATCAAAATAAGAAAACTTCAATACTTGGGTCATATTGATATAACACGTGGTGACAGATATGAACTCCTAGAATTAATTATGCAGGGAAAGATTCAAGGAAGGCGCAGCATAGGTAGGAGAAAAATGTCCTGGCTGAGAAATCTCAGATAATGGTTTGGATGCAGCTCAACTGAACTCTTTCGGACTGTAGTGTCAAAAGTGAGAATAACAATGATGATTGCCAACCTTCGTCGCGGAGATGGCACGTAAAGAAGAAGATAAGATTGTTACCATATAAGAACCAACAATTTGGTTTTAGAGAAGAATTGAAAACAAGGGAAGCTTTGTTCTCAATGCTAACGTTACTTCAACGATCGTAGGAGGTACAAAAACCAATTTACTTCTGCTTTATAGATTTTGAGAAAGCGTTTGATAGAGTTCAACATGATAGACTGTTTAAATATCTAGAAATGATTGGAATAGATGATAAAGATCTGAAGCTTTTACAACATCTATATTGGAATCAAGAAGCTTCTATTCTGGTAGATGGCAAAAAGGTGTGCATTCAAAGAGGTGTCCGACAGGGTTGTGTGTTATCCCCAACGTTGTTTAACGTGTACTCAGAAATAATTTTTAACGAAGTCTTGGAAGGACAATGTGGGGTTAGAATCGGGAGAGAAACTATTAACAACATCAGATATGCAGACGACACAGCGATCATGCCTGAAAGTATCGAAGATCTTCAATTCCTTATAGATCGGGTCACTAGAGAATGCTCCAATAACGGACTTAGCATAAATACAACAAAAACAAAGTTACTTGTGGTTAGCAAACAAGACGTCGGCACTAAGCAAATAATTGTCAGTAATGAACCGGTAACAAAAGTTAACCATTTTAAATACCAAGGATATTGGATAAACGAGACACTAAATTCGGATGAAGAAATTAAAACTCGTATAGAAATTTCAAGAGGAGCATTTATGAAATTTAGATCTATTCTGAGCAACTCTCAGCTGAATTTACAACAAAGAATCAAGTTCTTAAAATGGTATGTGTATCCTGTATTACTATATGGATGTGAAATCTGGATCATGAAGGTTAACATGATGCTCAGAATATCTTGGGTTCAACGTATTTTAAACAGAGAAGTCTTAAACACAGTAGGTCAAGGCGAAGGTGACTTCGATGAAGATGATAAAAAAGAGAAAACTTGAATATCTTGGGCATATAATGAGAGGTAGCAGATAGAAGATGCTGCCTGCAGTTAATACTCAACGGAAAGATCGACGGAAAAAGAGGAATTAGTAGCAAGAAATATTCATGGTTCCGAAACCTTCGTCAATGGACTATCTTATCAGCAGATCAACTATTACGTGCCGCGCAATATCAAGAACGATATCAGCAAATTGTTATTGAAGCTACCCACGCCTAAAAATTGAGCACGGTACTTAAAAAAGAAGAAGATAAAATTGTTGAGAAGTAAGGGACGCGAAGCGAATGTAATGGCCTTCTCTTGCTCAATGTCAACCGCATCTTCACGTGGTGCTTCCTGAACTAACGAGGCTCTAACGACCGAGAGACTACCTTAATAAGTAGTTTCCTAATTGCCAGTTCACAGCAATAATAGATCCAAAAACATCCTTTTATATGCTAAAGACACCGTGCTACTCTCCACAGAACTTCCTTACCGTACCGTAATGGAAGTTAATGTCCTGTATTTGGCAAGGTGCAAGTACACCTCTACTCCACCGTCAGCTGAGGCAACAAATGGAGAGCAAACGTAAATCCAACCAAAACTCAACTTATTCTGTTCAGATATCCCAACAGTTCCCGAAAACATATTACATAGTGCTCAATGGAGGAAGATAATGAATCTTTTCCATAAGAGCCCTATTTGAGACTCAAATTTAAAAAGACACTAAATTGGAACACTCGTTTTAAAATACCCTAACTAGGGTAAGAAAGGGTACTAACCTCCTAAAATCATTATCCGGAAAATTTCAGAATGCCAAAGATCTTACTCTCCTCCATGTATACAAAACCAGGCCTATTGTCTAGTAACAAGCGAGTCTACCCTACATTAAATAAACGCCAGTGAACCAACTTATGGTAACATAGCGGAGAATCTTGAGGAAAATAATAGGCAAACGTCATGACTTTGAGACTACAACCCAAAATCGGATCGAAACCCTCAGCGGAAGGTACATCTTAAAGACTATCAAAAGCTTGATTATCAGAGCAAAAGAAATTCCTTAGACACCACTTAATCGCCGGGGGCAAGTAGGTACTCACCAGAATTAAAAATAAGAAAATCTACGGTTTCGTTTTGATTAAAATCTGTCTTCCTCCATCCCCCGATAGTACTATTTCTAGGTCTACCTGTTGTCAAGGAGGCTCTGAGGAAGACAGATTTTTACCATCACGACCGTAGAGAAATTCATTTCGCTTATTCCCCGTTAGAGGGCGTTCTAACCATACTGCTATATACATTGTTTTAATTTATATCGAGAATCTACGGTCGTGATGATAAAAATATATCTTCCTCAGAACCTCCTTGACAACAGGTAGACCTAGAAATAGTACTATCGGGGGATGAAGAAAGGCAGGTTTTAATCAAAACGAAATCGTAGATTTTCTTATTTTACTAATGCCATACCCTATATAGAGTACACAGACTCGTTTCATACTGGTCCTCTGAACCGCAAAGTGGAATGTTTTCCTAGCTGTGCCTGTTGGTATCGTTATACCTGGGTAAACAGAGAACTTGAATCGAGTCGAAATTCATTTCACTCACCAGAATTGCTCAAAACAAAGTTCCATTCCTGCCAGACCAGATAAGCTTCTGAACTTAATACGCAACTAATTTTCTGAGAGTACTTCGACACTCTAGAAATGATCCTCCTAGATTATCGCCAGCATAAGTCAAACACGATGATCAACAAAATCAACAAAATTAAATATCCTCTTCTGAGCGATGTAATCCAGGTCAACTTCCAACCTATTCTTTGTTGCTACCAACAAGTACAACACTATCCCACAGAACCTCTGCTACTATCCACAATCTACTACCTCAAAAAAGGGAGCAGCTATTCCTTGATGAAGTAAGTATAGCAATCCAAGGTGTATATATCGGAATCCAAGATCAGCGAGGAAGGGAGGGTAGAACTAGACCATGGGACCTCCCAAGTCGTTAACCAATGAAAATCCCATATCATAGAAATAAACAAGTAGTTTGTAAGTACTATGTATAAAGCTGCTAAATTATTATACAGGGTGTTTCATTAATAATTGTCCATATAGTAACTGGAGAAAGCAAGATACGAAAATTTAACCTAAAACACTTAAATAAAATGTGGTTCCTTACTGAGTTACAGGGTGTTTTATATAGAAATTTAAGAACTATTTTTGCTCAGCATTTTAAAACTATTTGAGGTATCCTTTTTATACTTGACAGAAAGTGCGACTACTGTACACCCTACTAAATTATTATAAACAAAAGTTTCTATCTACCACCAGAGGCGTACGACAGGGGATAGTGAATGGTTGACCTTTCTCAAATTCTACTCCACTGGAGGTATTACTATTTTAGTGCCATTTTTATATTCTCCAATACTTTCTGCGTAAATAATATACTCTTCATTGGTAACGATAAAGTCATTACTTTTCGAGATATTTGAAGTTAAATATGAAACGGCACAGTTATTTTGATTAATTTATGATATGATTTATATGATTAAAATTTAAAAATTATTTGTAGCCAGTACTTTAAAACTATTTGGCGTATCCTGATCATACTTGGCAGAAAGTGTAGGTACTGTACACCCTACTAAATTAAGGTAAATGTACATTTTTTGCTAATACCAGAGGTGTACGACAGGGGATAGTGGCTGGTTGACCCTTCCCAAATTCTACACCACTGACTAACTTGCTATTTTAGTGTAATTTTTTGATTTTCCAATACTTTTTATGTAAAAAATATTCTGTTATTCGTAACGATAAAATGATTAGTTTTCGAAATATTTGAAATTAAAAATAAAGCGTCAAAATACATTAATCAAAATAACCGTATTGTTTCATTTTTAACTTCAAATATCTCGAAAACTAATGACTTTATCGTTACAAATGAAGAGTATATTATTTTCATAGAAAATATTGGAGAATCCAAAAATTGAACTAAAACAGCAATTCCGCCAGTGGCGTAGAATTTGGAAAGGGTTCCCCGTCGTACGCCTCTGGCAATATCCAAAAACGTTTGTTTAACAAAATTTAGTAGTTTTTACAGTACCTATACATCCTACTAAGTATGAGAAGGATACGTCGAATAGTTTTAAAATGCTGAGCAAAAATAATTTTTAAATTTTTAAATAAAACACCCTGTAACTCAGTAAGGGACCACATTTTATTTAAGTGTTTTAGGTTAAATCTTCGTATTTTGTGCTAAGGTTTCTCCAGTTACTATATGGACAATTATTAATGAAACACCCTGTATAACCAACAAGAAATAGCCAGACTAGACATACCCATCTTAGCGGTGTGCGAAAAGAAATGTCCAGCGAATATGGACAAGTATAGAGAAACAGGAGAGGAATTGGCAGGAAAAAATACTTGTGACATAAGCTTAAAAAACATATTGGCAAATGTCTCATTGAGACTACCAATGCTTAAATATGAACATGGTACTGAAATACGCTGATAATCTTGACTCTACTGGTGTAAATTTTGCATATCTTGCATTTGTGTATTTGTGAGAGTGAGTGAATTTGGCATTGGAATAGTCCATTTGCTATACACTCTTCATAAATCTTAATCGTTCTTAAACATTTTGTAGATTCTAGCTAATAATTATTTTTATTGGAATTAATCTATCACGAAATATATTAAATTCCTAATTAGATTCATCTTAGACAGCCTTGGTTCTACTAACGTATTGCGCATTCGCCATTTTTTGCTAATAATCCTGTCATTCAAAAAGTATTATAAAAAAACGCACTGCATTAATAATCTGACCAAATTAATATTGCGCAATTCTTTTATTGTCTCTGTATTGGTTATCAGATCATAAAAAATCCCGAACATGATAAATGTTTTGACTTATTTTTCGTTTTGATGTATAGATAAATCATAAAAACGATTGGAGTCATAATTAATATGTTTCCTAATTGACAAGGACACCACCATTATTCAAACATTGCATTATTATAATGCACGTTTTTTCACAGAATGCTACTCTTCCGGTTCTATTTTTTTAGTTTATAGTTTTATAGTTTTACTGTATAATACAACGTACTATACGGAGATAAAATTGAGGCGAAAAGGAAAGCATGTAGAACATGAGAAAGTACAGTGGTGGAAATTAAAGGATAAGGATCTGGCAGTAGTATTTAAAAGTCGAGTGCTAGAAGAGTTTGAGAAAAATATAAGGTAACTTAACCTATAAGGTACTAAGGAAGGACTACGAAAACCATCTGGTGAAGGACCTCCTAAAAAATAAAAAATTTGGTGGTGGAACTATGAAGTACAACAGAAGGTTAGGGACAAGAAAGGGGATAAAAAGACGTATCGCAGGTCTAATTATACGAGGTCTATATAGACGAGGAATATAAGGGCACATGCAAGGTAGCAAAGGTGGAAGAAAAGAGCGTTGTAGCTACTGCTAAGGATATATCTTTTGCAGAGCTATATGAAGAGTTGGGAACACCCAGAGGGATGAATAGGCTATACAGCATTGCTAAAGTAAGGAATAAGTCATCAAAGAACCTTCTCAATTTCACGTATGGTATATAGGGCTTTTACACTCATTTGTTTCGAGCTCCTGTGATATTTCGTATAATCCGTGTATATTAATATTATATACAGATTATACAACATATGACAGAAGCTCGAAACAAATGACAATAGATGAAAAGCTCTATTGAGTACGGATGGAAGAGTGTTAAGATCCAATGTTGAAATCAAGCAAAGATGGTATGATTACTGTGATATACCTATAGACCAGGACGCACCTGTAAAAATAGTACATTTGGACGTTGAGAGGTGACTCAAATTTTTTTGCATAAATTGCTTGAAAATAACTCAAATAATAATATTTGAGTTATCCTCCCTCTCAAAAAGGTCCGGAACATTGTTTAAATAATAAAAATGTCAAAAAATGAAGGAAAAATTCGATTTTTTCTTCGTTTTTTTATTATAACTTTAAAAGTATTCATTTCCGAGAAAAGTTGTACTAATATTAAAGTTTCGTAATTAAATTTCCTACACTATAGAATTGGCCAAAAATTTAAAAAATAGTCACCCTTGTTGCAAAATAGCAATAAGTGCGAAAAAAACATACAAAAACAATTATTCGCATTTTACGTTTTTCAGCCATTTATGCTACACTTAGGACCTTCATATTATACCCAGAAAAACTTTATGATACAGTTAAACAACTGTAAATTTCATTAAGATGAGTTCAATAAATTTTGCTAAATAAATTTTGCATTCCAGCTTTCGCAAAAAAATTCATTTTTTCAAAATGTTACAGGACTGAAAATAAAGCAGATAGCAAGTTTAAATTTTTTTTGCATATGGAAGTCTACTGTACTTTTCATTTGCAATTTGCAAAATTAAAATCGATTAAGTACCACGGCGTCAGGAATGTTTTTAAATAAACATTAATTATTGGTGCTACGCGCAGGACAGCGGATAGTTTGCTCTGATTGGGCATTCCAATGACCTTTGATAATGATTGATTCATTTTAACTTTTATTACATTTCGATATAAATAAGTAAATTTGTTTATTGCAAAATAAAACCACATACTCTGTCCTTTGAAATAACACTTTTTTTAGCAAAAACTTTCTTTGTTCATATATTTTAACTTAGAGAATAAAAGTGTATTATTTTTAAACATATGCAATTGTTTAAACAATATTTCACAAACAATAATAAAATTGGTTTGATTTTTGTGGAATTAAAATATTAAAATACAACAAAATATAGAGTAAGAAAATAATATATTAGATAAAGATTGGAAGAAATTTTGGTGGAAATCAACTTGTGTGAATCGAACACCGCTGTCCTGCGCGTAGCACCAAAACTAATGTTTATTTAAAAAATTTCCTGACGCCGTGGTAATTAATCGATTTTAGTTTTTCAAATTGCAAATGAAAGGTACAGTACACTTCTATAAGCAAAAAAAATTCAACTTGCTATCTGCTTTATTTTCAGTCGTGCAACATTAAAAAAAATGATTTTTCTTGCGAAAGCTGGATTGCAAAATTTATTTTGCAAAATATATTAAACCGATCTTAATGAACTTTACAGTGTTGTTTTACTATATCATAAGGGTTTTCTGGGTAAAATATGAAGGACCTAAGTGTAGCATAAATGGTTGAAAAACGTAAAATGCGAATACTTGTTTTTGTATGTTTTTTTTTTCGCAATTATTGCTATTTTGCAACAAGGGTGACTAATTTTTAAACTTTTAATAAATTCTATATTGTAGGAAATTTAATTAAGCAACTTTTATGTCAGTACAACTTTTCTCAGAAATGAATAGTTTTGAAGTTATAATCAAAAAAACCAATAAAAAAATCGAATTTTTCCTTCATTCTTTGACATTTTGATTATTTAAACAATGTTCCGGACCATTTTGAGTGGGAGGATAACTCAAATATTATTATTTGAGTTATTTTCAAGCAATTTTTGCAAAAAAAATTGAGTCACCTCTCAACGTCCATCACAAAACAGATGCGCCCTGGACCATTAGATTTGATTTATTTATGTTTGCTTTGCTTTGGAACCGACTATTTACTTTTAAAATACAAGTTTTTTATATCTTAAAAACTATTTAATCCATTTTTTTTCTTCTTATATTAGGTGCCACACCATTTACCTATCTTTGTGTAAATCTTCGAATGAACATTTTGTCGATACCTCCCGATAAAATCAGCTGCCAATAATCAATGTATCTGTACACTACTGCTTTGTTCTAATCACGAAAACATTTATTATTGCAACAACCTTGAATTACCAATGAAACATGATATTATTATTTATAAATTAATGAAACCACCGTTTTCAATAATTACTTAAATTCATCTTTGATAATGCATAAAAAATTAAAAAAACCTTCTAGACTAAGGGCCGGGATAGGTAAAATTTGATAATCAGCACCGTATAATCAGCACTATTAGTTAAATAGTAGAACCTATACCTATATAGTCCCGGAACCGAAGCATTTCACCTCGCAATTTTTACAGAATGGATCGATTTGCTTGAAAATTTAAAAATAAGTAGTGGATAGTTCAAGGATCAAATTCTATATGATGCCGAAAGGCGCTTTTACCATGGGGCGGTTGCCACCCCATCTTAGGGGTGGAAATTTTTTATTATATTTTGACTGCAAAAATTGATAAAAATATTCATTCTGAGCAAAAAATGTTCTATACATTTTTTTTATAAAATTAATACTTTTCGATTTATTCGCTATCGAAAGTGTTAGTTTTATACAGAAAAAATCAATGTTTTTTGATATATGCTCATTTACCATTCACTCAATTTTTGCCGTAGAAAAAATTTTTTCAAACCAAGTTCTTGGGAATTAAATAACCTACAATTTCATATAAAAACATTTTTTCGTATATCTGATGCTAATCTTTCTATTCTGAAGAAAATGGCATTTTTTGCCAAACTACAAAAAGTCGTTATTCGCTTTTAACTCCAGTTTTTTTAAAACTAATCATTCTAAGCCAGTCAAACTTCTAGAATCTATTAATAATACATAAATAAAGAAGAATGAATAAGGCCAATGACGAAAAGCAAAGCTAACTTACATTATTATGCTTCCAATTGGATTTCTTTTTCTTTTTTCTCAAAAAAATATATTGATTTTTTAACCGTAACCTTTTTAATTTTTATATTAGAAAGTTTGGTAAAAAAAATTTTGTAGGTTTTTATAAGATCTATAAGACTATTAGTATTAAATTCTTTTAAAATCCTCAGTCGCAAAAAGTAGTGACTTTGAAAGGGTTGGTAAAGGTGATTTTTGCATGTTATTACAAGATTTTATTGTCAATAGCTCCCTCAATTTTTACCTAGAAAAAAATTTTGCAAGTTCTTGGGAATTAAATAATTTCATACGTAACAATTTCGTATGTTTCTACAATTTCATATGTAAATATTTTTTCGTATCTATGATGATAATCTTTCTATTCTGAAGAAAAGGAAATATTTTACCACACTTCATAAATTCGATATTTGGTTTTGACTCCATTTTTTTAAAAACTAATCATTCTAAACCAGTTAAACTTCTAGAACCTATTAATAATACATAAGTAAAGAAGACGAAATAAGGTCAATGACTAATTTTAATCAGGGTGGTGATTAAGAGTTTGCTTTCGATCACTTTTCGCTGAAAAATATAGGGTCTGACATTCTTTTCATTATAAACCATTTAATTTTTGAGCTAAAGACTTTGTTTTATTTCTGGAGATAGATATTTTTAAATACTTCAAATTAGTTTAAACAAGTTATCCTCGAAAAATGCATAGTTTTCCCGTCTTTCGACTTTGAAACTACAATATTTAGCATTTGACGAAGAAGAGCTAACATAATAAAGTATAGCTCGATTACTATTGGTCTTAAAGAAAATTTAAAAGAACGGTTTTGTTGATTTTTTCAAAAGGTACATTTTTGTTGAGCAAAGTTGTTGTTTTGATAAAACGAAAACTTTTTGAGGTATTTGCAGAAAACTGATTAAAACATTATTGTTTTTAATATAAAACTAACACTTTCGATAGCGAATAAATCGAAAACTATTAATTTTATCAAAAAAATGTATAGAACATTTTTTGCTTAGAATGAATGTTTTTACCAACTTTTGCGGTCAAAATATAATAAAAAATTTCCACCCCCGAGATGGGGTGCCAACCACCCCCATGGTAAAAGCGCCTTTCAGCATCATATATATGTTGATCCTTGGACTATCCACTACTTACTCTCAAATTTTTAAGCAAATCGATCCATTCTGTAAAAATTGCGAGGTTTTGTCCTATTTTAAGCTTCATTACTTGGACTAATAGTCCAGAGAAATAAGATTTTTCTCGTGACACATCCTCCTCCAGGCCGAAACAAATTTTTTGAGTAGTATGTACATCTATATTAATAACCTATATGTTTCCT
This sequence comes from Diabrotica virgifera virgifera, assembly GCF_917563875.1. NCBI lineage: Eukaryota > Metazoa > Arthropoda > Insecta > Coleoptera > Chrysomelidae > Diabrotica > Diabrotica virgifera. Next base: position 7,677,172 of record NC_065449.1, on the reverse strand, counting down.
GCAGCCGATTTTGATGATAGACATAGTTATAAACAAATGAAGATCAAAAAACGGTAAATTTTAGTTTTTTCCTCTATTGCTAAAAAGTGAAGCATTCTAAACAATTTTGAGAGTAAGAAACTCATAAACCATATAAAAAACTTCAATATGACTTTCGCTGATATGTCTATCCTTATTTGTTGCTTAGAAAATTGCAAAATAAATCATAAATTTTGAGATTTTATAAATGTTCATAACTTATGTAAAAATTAAGTTAGAACCTTTTTATTATACGGAATGCTGGGCTTCTGGTGCTTAAATTATATTATAAATTTCAAATCAATTGGTCAAAGTTTAAAAGATATTTAATTTGTTTACGCCAAATTCATTTTTTTTGCAACACTATAAGTCAGAAAATTGTGAGGTTACAGTAATACTTCGGACAGTTTATGAAAGAAGAATATTTATACTATTATAAACATGACAGAAAGTAATTTTAAACAGTGTAAAATTATTTTGCAAAAACATTTTTTGCTTACTTAAAAACAATTAGAATAACTTTTTAACCGTTACCCGTAGAAAAAATATTGTTTCATATTTAGAAAGAGTGAATTTTTCTACACGTTTAGAAAGGAAAAACAATTGTCCTAGGACAATTAGGGACGAAGTTAGCCCACCCCCCCCCACCCTCCTTTTTTTAATTCACATTCACATTCTTTCAAAATAATTTTGCATTATTTATAATTTTTTTTTGTCATTTTTTTTTTATTAAATTAATAGTGTAAATCTTCTTCTTTCATAAAATATCCAAAGTATTACTGTAACTTCATCATTTTCTGACTTATAGTGTTGCAAAAAAATTAATTTGGGATAAACAAATTAATAACTTTTAAACTATTTGACCAATTGCTTTGAAATTTAGGGTATGATTTAAGCACCAGAAGTCTCAGCATTCCGTGTAATAAAAAGGTTCTAAGTTAATTTTTACATAAGTTATGAATATTTATAAAATCTCAAAATTTATGATTTATTTTACAATTTTCTAAGCAACCAATAAGGATAAACATATTCCGCGAACGCCATATTGAAATTTTTTATACGATTTATGAGATTCTTACTTTCAAATTTGTTTAAAATGCTTAACTTTTTGGTAATAGACGAAAAGAGCGAAAATTTACCGTTTTTTGATCTTTATTTGTTTATAACTATGTATATCATCAAAATCAGCTGCAGGAAACATGTATAGTATTTTTACTACAAAAACGTTATTACGTAGGTCAAAATGTTTGACGTAAGAGAACTGTCAAAACATTAGAATGTGACTTTTCATTATTGCTATGTTTATTATAAACACGGCAATAATAAAAAGTCACATTCTAATGTTTTGACAGTTCTCGTACGTCAAAAATTTTGACCTACGTAATAACGTTTTTGTAGTAAAAATACTATAGATGTCCATATTACTCAAAAAATTTGGTTTCGGCCTGGAGGTGGTTGTGTCACCAACAGGATATTTTTTTTCCTTATTTCTCTGAACTACTAATAGAAAACGTATAAGCACTATTTTCAGTGACACATGGGTCGACGGTGGAAAACCAAACTTTCCACTCATTGACGGGGAAAATAAATTAAAGGGTATCCCCCGGTCAGACAGACAAAATGCTCTCACTTCCAGAATTCAATTTTTTTACATTCTATGTGTATAGAAAATAAGAATCAGCGCAATTTTAGCTAACCACCCCCCCCCCTTGCCCCTCCATCCCATCAAAACGTCATTTTTCGTTTTTATTTTTTTTTTTAGATGGGATGCAATTAATTTTAAATCTTCAAAAAATTCATACGCTTAGGTGAGGCTTTTACAAAACATGTCTGTTTCTTATAGACCTATAGGTTAAATGTACATAACTTAAAAAACATTGTTTTTTTTTTGGAAAATGCGTCCAAATTTTTTTGGAGATGGATGCAGGACTAATTTTTTTGTATTTTGTGTATTTTCTTAAACACTATATTTCTAATTTTTTCAAATTTTTCCGTAATATTTGCCATTTTCAAAAATCTGAAAAATTGTCTTTTTATGGGGTTTTTGGGGGAGGGGAGGGTGTTTCTCCCATTTTTGGATGTTCTAAATGACTCAGTTAGTTCAATTTTTATATAACCTAGAAAAACCTTGATTTGATCTAGTTCGAAGTCTATATAATAGGGATATTCCTCAAAAAAACCCTAAAATAGTTTTTTGGAGTTTTGAAGGTGAAAAATATTAGAAATACAGTGTTTGATAAAGTGCATAAAATGAAAAACAAAATATACTTGCAATCATCTCAAAAAAATGTTACACCTTTTCCAAAAAAAAAACAATTATTGTGTACCACCTAAAAAAAAATCGAAAAATTACGTTTTTGATGGAGGAGAAGGGGAAAGGGGTTGTAGGTTAATTTCTAATTTTTCCGTAATGTTTGCTACCTTTAAAAATCTGAAAAATTGTTTTTTTAAGGGGGTTGGGGGAGGGCATGTTTCTCCTATATTTGAATGTTCTAAACGACTCAGATAGTTCAATTTTTATATAACCTAGAAAAGCCTTGATTTGATCAATTCTGAAGTCTATATAATAGGGATACTCCTCAAAAAATCCCTAAAAATAGTTTTTGGGAGTTTTGAAGGTGGCGCTTTACGGAAACATCTGAACAAATATTAGAAATATAGTGTTTGATAAAGTACATAAAATGAAAAAAAATAGACCTGCAATCATCTCAAAAAAATGTTATACGTTTTTCCAAAAAAAAACAATTATTGTATCCCACCTAAAAAAAATCAAAACGAAAAATTACGTTTTTGATGGAGGAGAATGGGGAACTGAAAATTGATGGCATAGTTTTCTTTTTGGTTCTGATATTTTAAGTTATAGACTACAGAGTCTTACAGTGCCTAAAATAATTAGAAAATTTCACCTATCTTGGCTCTTAGTCTATTATTGATCTTCGACAAAAAAAAACCAAAACAACCAAATTGGTTTTATTACTTTATATTAACGATGATCATTAGTTCAATTAATTCGTTATTGCTGACAAATTGAAAAAGGCAACATTATTATCGTAGATAATAATCTGATACGTCAAATGTCTTGATTTATTCGGTAATGACTGTGATGTATATGGTTCTTATATTGGCCTGTCATAATATAAAGTACCTCTCTTGTTGCCGTGGCATTGGAGCTGTCTCGGCTGATACTTCCTAGATTTTACAGAGAACAGGCGATAAAATATTGAGTAATAGTACGGTGAATCAAAGGAACGTGAGCGTGTAGACCAAAAAAGGAACTTTGGTTTTAAAAAAATTTAAATTAGATAAAATCTTTACTGATTTTACACAGGTCAACATATTTTTATTGTGAGTTTTTTACCTTTTATTTTGATAACTTATGCTAACTAAAGAAAGAAAAAATATTTTTATCAAGTTTGTCTTTGTCCTTACCAGGATAAAAATTTCAAATGCTCTATATTTTAATCTAAATTATATTCAAAAGTAAACAAATTAATTAGAAAATGCAGCATATATAAAATCCCAAAATACAAAAAGTATAATAAAAATTACTTTAAAGGTATATATTTTATTATATTCTCCTTGATACCGTTGTTCGAAGTTAATTACATACGCACCCAAGTTATCTTTTTTGCCCAAGTATGTCCCAGCATGTGTATTTTAAGAGACATCCTGCAACCCATGACTTTAGAGCTTTCAAGCATATTAGAAATAAGCTCTTTGTCATTGTCACTCTTCTTATAGCCAAGGATGTCCATGTATCACTGCTTTAAGGCTGAGTCAATCTTGTTTTGTTTTTTTATGGGTACTGAGGAGCTGTAGAAATTGTTCACTGGTCATTATTTTCCTTATTTGCAGACCGATGAAAACAACGCTTTAACTGAAGCCTCTGACAGTTTCGGCAGAAATTATTTTAAAAATTGAAAGGCTTCAGAATCTTAACAAAAAGCTTTTACGAACTGCTTCATGGGACCTAATTTGATATAATCACGATATCTATGAAAGAGTAAACATGCTACTTTTCATTGGTGTATATTTTTAAAATTGTCTCTTAGCTTCTAAAGTTTACGATTAAAGGTATCCTGATAGAAGACACCCAAAAAAGGACGTTTTTGAGAGATTTCTCGATAGATTCCGTGCTACTGGTAATGTTGCAAGGGTACGAAAAGTTAAATAAAAATAAACCATTTATTTTTAATTATGTCATTGACGTTGATGTCCTGCATTCTATTACGGAAAACCCAAATACTAGTACCTACGTGAAAAATTTTGAGTCAATTGGAAATCAGTCAAACAAGTGTATGTAGAATACATAAGAAAAACCACTATCATCCGTATAAAACTCAACTACACCAGCATTAGACAGAACAGGAACGTTTAACTTTTCGTTTATAGACTTTAGAATTTGTAGAAGATCCTGATTTTTTTAAGAATGTATTGTGTACAGACGAATCTACCTACTTTTCATAATAATCGTCTAGTTAATAGACATAGCTTTCATTTTATTATGATACAGTAAACAAACATTTTACTGTTGATCACCAACACCGATGAAGTGTTAATGTTTGGGGCAGTATTCTGAGCGAGTACGTTATCGATCCATATTTTTTGACGAAGCCTAGGCTCACTCGTCCAATTCCACATTATGTGTCATGTGGAAAAACAGGGTAACTGAACGTTTTACTGTTTGACAGTTGTTTTGAATATAATTAAATTATGTAGTTTAAATTTTGTGGAAGAAAATATTAAAATATAACAAAACAGTAAGAAAACAATATATTAGATGAAGATTGGTAGAACTTTTGTTGGTAATCAAATTAAGTATGTAAATCAAAGCATTACATACCTACTAGATAAATAAATCTACGCCAAAAAATCATAATTTAAAAATAAAAATCGGACCTAATTTGGGATTTCTCTCTAAAATCCCCATTTTTGAGAAAATAAATGTACAGTAGAGCGTCGATTATCCGAACGTCGATCAACCGAACGACCGCTTATTCGAACTATCGACTCCCGCGTCCCGCACTCGAATACCGAGCAAGCGTTAGTAATTGACGCTTAAAATATCTTCAATTTTCTTCAATATTGTATCCAAAAATAATTATGCTGTTGCAAAGACTGCACTTTTTTGTTTAGTTGCTAGTTGTTATTATCAAGATATAAATAAATATGTAGGTATATAAATATGGCTTTTATTCACTTGTGGATAAATATGTATAACTATAAATATGTATCAATATATTGTAGTTCGATTATCCGAACAAATCGGTTTTCCGAACACCTATGTCACCCAATTAGTTCGGATAATCGACGGTTACTCTATTTCAACCTAATCCAAATGTATAATTACAATATGATTATAATAAAAACTACTTACCAAATTGGAATGAGTTTTCCTTGTCCAAAATAGTCCAAAAGTCCAAAAATATAGGTATATGAAAACTATTTAAAAAGGCAGTATAACTATTAACTAACTTTTGTTTGTTGTTTCTTTTCACACAAATTTTAAAACGCAACAACCATAAATAATCTAACTAGAGCTGTGCCACAGCCGCCATATTGAATAATTTTTGACATGTCATTTGAACATCCAATCAGAACAAAGTTATAATGCGCATGCGCCGGGATCATAGGTTTTAACATATAAAAATTCACCCTCATATCGCCGGTAAAGAAGTATAACTTCAAAAATTATTTCACAAATCAGCAAATAAAAATATATCAACAAATTTATTTAAAACTACACTCTATTCTATAACAACTATGCCAAGATGATGGGTTTAAAAATCGAGAGTGACTATAAATATTTTTAATATCGATGTACCGTTTAAGAAAATTGTAACTTACGCAAAAATTATGACTCCTAGATATAGAACATATACCATATACCATTCGAAAGAGGAACAACCTGTGTTTAGTATAAGTATAATCCTTGATTAATATACATGGTGTTCTAATAAAATAACCATCATATTATGCTACATTGAATAATCCAATAATGGAACTGTAAATTTTGAACACCCTGTAAATAAATGTGTAATAATCAAGCATGGAATGCAGTAATTAGAAGATAGTTATTAGACGGTATTGTCATAAAATGACAATGTCATCCAATGACATTAATTAACTTCATCTTTGGTTTAAAATCGATTTACAGATTAAGAATTTAAATAATTGTAAATTACGCAAAAACTATGACACCTAGGTATAGGACATCCATATACCATTCGAAAGAGGTAAATTAATATACATGGTGTTCCATTTAAAATAAGCATCATATGACAAATTGCATACTCCACTAATGAAACTGTAAATTTTGAACACCCTGTAGACAAATGTGTAATAATTAATCATGGAATACATTCAACCAATATCCAACTATATAGATGTAAAAGTAATGTTTTTATAATTTCGTAAATAACTTGAGAATAAGCCTTCTTTTAAAACTTTACATTTTAAGAAAAGTCAACATAACTCAGAACACTCTGTACATAGGTATAGGGAAGCCCTATGAAACTATACATTATTTTTTGCGGACAATTAAAAAATTCAATAAAATATAGGGTGTTCCATAAGAAAAAAATAACTTTGATACACCGCCATTTATTGGGACACCCTGTATATTTCAAAATACTTTTAAAATGTAGCTTTTAGCAACTTACAAGTTATTCAATTTAAATTTTTTCAAATCTTTTACCATTTCGCTGTAATCTTCCGTCGCGTTAGTGGTGACTCACCCTGTATAAAATAACATATCTTTTTTGCTTCTAAATGACGAATAAACCTATGAAATTGAAACAATAGAGATTACTTAACCCTTTGTAGAGTCAAACTAGTTCAGAGAAATAAGGAAAAAAAATATCGTGTTGGTGACACATCCCCCTCCAGGCTGAAACCAAATTTTTCGAGTAATATGGTCATCTATAATAATAACCTATATGTTTCCTGCAGCCGATTTTGATGATATACATAGTTATAAACAAATGAAGATCGAAAAACGGTAAATTTTCGCTTTTTTCGTCTCTTACTAAAAAATTGGGCATTTTAAACAAATTTGAGAGTAATAAACTCATAAACCGTATAAAAAACTTCAATATGGCGTTCGCTGAATATGTCTATCCTTATTGGTTACTTAGAAAATTGCCAAATAAATCATAAATTTTGAGTTTTTATAAATATTCATAACTTATGTAAAAATTAACTTAGAACCTTCTTATTACACGGAATGCTGAGACTTATGGTGCTTTAATTACACCCTAAATTCCAAAGCAATTGGTCAAATAGTTTAAAAGTTATTTAATTTGTTTATCCAAAATTAATTTTTTTTGCAACACTGTAAGTCAGAAAATGATGAAGTTACAGTAATATTTTGGATAGTTTATGAAAGAAGAAAATTTACAGTATTAATTTAATTTAAAAAAAATGACAAAAAATAATTATAGATATTGCAAAATAATTTTGCAAAAACATGTGAATTAAAAAAATGGGGGGGCTAACTTTGTCCCTAAATGTCGTAGAACAGTTGTTTTTCTTTCTAAATGTGTATAAGAATTCAGTCTTTCTAAATATGAAAAAATAATTTTTCTACGGGTAACGGTTAAAAAGTTATTCTAATTGTTTATAAGTAAGCAAAAAATGGACATGTTTTTGCAAAATAATTTTACACTGTTTAAAATTATTTTTTGTCATTTATTTTTAATTAAGGTAATAGTATAAATGTTCTTCTTTCATAAACTGTCCGAAGTATTATTGTAACCTCATAATTTTCTGACTTATAGTGTTGCAAAAAAAATGAATTTGGGAAAAATAAATTAAATAACTTTTAAACTATTTGACCAATTGCTTTGAAATTTAAAATATAATTTAAGTACAAGAAGTCTCGGCATTCCGCGTAATAAGAAGATTCTAAGTTAATTTTTACCTAAGTTACGAATATTTATAAAAACTCAATATTTATGATTTATTTTGCAATTTTCTAAGCAACCAATAAGGTTGGACATATTCAGCGAATGCCATATGGAAGTTTTTTATACGATTTATGAGTTTCTTAGTCTCAAATTTGTTTAATGCTTAACTTTTTGGTAATAGACGAAAAAAGCGATAATTTACCGTTTTTCGATCTTCATTTGTTTATAACTATGTATATCATCAAAATCGGCTGCAGGAAACATATAGGTTATTAATATAGATGTACATACTACTCAAAAAATTTGGTTTCGGCCTGGAGGGGGATGTGTCACGAGAAAAACCTTATTTCTCTGGACTAAACGTGTTTTTGGTCTACATTTATTGTACTATCAACCCGGTGTAATCATGTGTTTTCTTCAAAGCTCACGTTTTCAAATCTTGTTTTTTGTATAATCGCAAGATTACTTTATTATTAAGAACGGGATGTAATTATTGTTTAAAATAATAAGACAGTAATAGAGATTGTCAGTGATTTAATAGTATAAAAAAGTGTTCTTCGAAGAAATAAGATTGCTTAACAGAAACCACTTACTTTAACAGGGTAATGCTATTTTTCATGAAGATAATGATTTTTAATTAAAATTATCAGAAAAAGGTGTCAAAATAATTGTAACCATCATCCGTCGGTATGCTGCGAAAACCAGATAAATGACAAATTTTAAAATATTGAGTTAAGTATACCAAAATTCTCAGCTTTTTGCGCTCTACATACAGGTAAAACTCAATAAATGATACGACTTACCATTCAGCAGATAATTTGTGTAATAAACAAATAAGTTACACCTAACCAACTTTTTATTTTCAAATAAAACAATATATCGCTACTTACTTCCATAAAATCAAAGTTCTGTTGCATGTAAAACCTACTAAGCGCAGATATATATTTGCCGGACAACAATATATTTATACTGCTGTATATCTACCATATTCGGTAAAAAGGTGATAAGTGTCTTTAATACAGTGTGATTTATTTTGATTTACAGGTAAAACCAGGTAAGTGATTGCACCTCGACCTTAAATTTAGGTCTAATCAGCTTAGGTCTCTTAACTATTTCAAACTAATGATAGAATATTATTTCTGATATATGCATCTTTCACTAGCATATCGAATATCAAACAAAAGTGGTCCGCTTAATAGTCCAGGGCCCATCTGTTTTGAGCTGGACGTTGAGAGGTGACTCAATTTTTTTTGCAGAAATTGCTTGAAAATAACTCAAATAATAATATTTGAATTATCCTCCCTCTCAAAAAGGTCCGGAACATTGTTTAACTAATTAAAATGTCAAAAAATGAAGGATAAATTCGATTTTTTTCTTCGTTTTTTGATTATAACTTTAAAACTATTCATTTCCCAGAAAAGATGTACTAACATAAAAGTTGCGTAATTAAATTTTCTACAATATAGAATTAGTTAAAAGTTGAAAAAATAGTCACCCTTGTTGCAAAATAGCAATATTTGCGAAAAAAACCATACAAAAACAAGTATTCGCATTTTACGTTTTTCAACCATTTATGCTACACTTATGACCTTCATATTTTACCCAGAAAAACTTTATGATACAATAAAACAATACTGTAAATTTCATTACGATCGGTTCAATAGATTTTGCAAAATAAATTTTGCAATCCAGCTTTCGCAAAAACAATTCATTTTTTAAAAATGTTACAGGACTGAAAATAAAGCAGATAGCAAGTTGAATTTTTTTTGCGTATAGAAGTGTACTGTACCTTTCATTTGCAATTTGTAAAATTAAAATCGATTAACTACCACGGCGTCAGGAATTTTTTTAAATAAACATTAATTATTGGTGCTACGCGCAGGACAGCGGTGTTCGATTCACATAAAGTTGATTTCCACCAAAATTTCTTCCAATATTCATATAATATATTATTTTCTTACTCTATATTTTGTTGAATTTTAATATTTTAATTCCACAAAAATTAAACTAATTTTATTATTGTTTGTGAAATATTGTTTAAACAATTGTATATGTTTAAAAATAATAAACATTTATTCTCAAGTTAAAATATATGAACAAAGAAAGTTTTTGCTAAAAAAAGTGTTATTTCAAAGGATAGAGTATGTGTTTTTATTTTGCAATAAACAAATTTATTTATTTATATCGAATTGTAATAAAAATTAAAATGTATCAATAATTATCAAAGCTCATTGGAATGCCCAATCAGAGCAAACTATCCGGTGTCCTGCGCGCAACACCAATAATTAATGTTTATTTAAAAAAATTCCTGACGCCGTGGTGGTTAATCGATTTTAGTTTTGCAAATTGAAAATGAAAGGTACAGTACACTTCTATAAGCAAAAAAAAAATTAAACTTGCTATCTGCTTTATTTTCAGTCCTGTACCAGTTTGAAAAAATGAATTTTTTTGCGAAAGCTGGATTGCAAATTTTATTTTCCAAAATCTATTAAACCGATCTTAATGAAATTTACAGTATTGTTTATCTGTATCATATAGTTTTTCTGGGTGAAATTTGAAGGTCCTAGGTTTAGCATAAATGGTTGAAAAACGTAAAATGCGAATACTTCTTTTTGTATAGTTTTTTCCCAATTATTGCTATTTTGCAACAAGGGTGACTATTTTTTTAAATATTCAACCAACTCTATATTGTAGGAAATTTAATTACACAACTTTTATGTCAATACAACTTTTCTCGGAAATGAATACTCTTAAAGTTATAATCAAAAAACGAAGAAAAATTTCGAATTTTTCCTTCATTTTTTGACATTTTGATTATTTAAATAATGTTCCGGATCTTTTTGAGAGGGAGGATAACTCAAATATTATTAATTGAGTTATTTTCAAGCAATTTCTGCAAAAAAATTTGAGTCACCTCTCAACGTCCAAATGTACTAATATTTTTACAGATGCGCCCTGGTCTATAATTCAAAATAAAGTACTAAACTTTAAAAACGTTTTTTCTCGATTTCGGTATTTCGACATTTATCTGGTTTTCGTAGTACACCGACGTAACGATCTTACAATATGTCTAAGAGTAGACACTTTGTTTACGGTGTCTCGAAACAGATTAGCAGATGTCTCTGAATACCTGTCTCGAAGATTTCGGAGCGAAGGTGTTCTTCTTCAGAAGAATTTTTTTAAAGAATTTTAAAAGTTTTTTGGGTGGAGAAGATTCGAAACTGAATAATACTAGAACGTCTCAGCAAGACTTTACTAGATTATGAAAAGCATTAAGAAGAGAAAGCTGGAGTATTTTGGACATACAATGAGAGGTCCAAAATAACATATGTAGGTGGCTACAAAGTATTATGCAAGGAAAAATAGTAGGCAAACGTAGTCTAGGACGAAGAAGGACTTCATGGTTGAAGACCTTGCGAGATTGGTATGGAATTGACACTAGCAAGCTAGTGGCGGTGAATACAAATAAGATAGCTATGATGGTAACCAACGTCCTGAAAGGACATAGTACATGAATAAAGAAAAGAAGACGATGTTCTTCGGCCTGGGATCTGGGCCTCTTTTTCTGGCGAGCTTGCCCTGTATTCTAAGGTGTAGAAGGTTATACCTCTCTGGGTGTTTTATTAGATATAATAAATATTTTAATTTTCAAATTTGTATTGTTGTCGTCATTTCTGTGTTCTTTTTCATTCAATGTAAAACTGCATAATTTTTTTTTCGATCAACCAAACTTATCCGTTAGTCCTGTCGCCAGGGGGTTACAACGGCCTCCTTAATTCAGATGGACTTACCCAAGTTTTTTTATGTATTTTGACCCGTAGAACACGAATTTTTTGGGTAGCAGTTGATCCGGATGTCGATAAGATTGTTATAAAATGTGCCATCTCAAGCACTACTGAAAAAATCGACAAAATCATTGCCAGCATAAATACTATTCATATACTATAATACCAATAAACCTTTGATAAAGCTTTGTATAATTTTACACAATGAATAATACAGCGATTATTTAGCCATAAAACACAATTTTTCTGCACTTAAGTTTATTGCCGAATTATCTATCAACTTCTATTAGTTCCGTTGACCCCCACAAACAATTTTATGAGCGTACCCCAAAAATTTTATGGTCCTCTGATAAGAGAACAAAACTAGATCATTCATGAGAACTTTTAATGTAAACTTATAACTGTATAATTGTTATTGTATTGCGCGGGCTGTTATCGCGGTTGATAAGGTTACGTAATGTGTGGATTGAAAGGTCTGTAAGGTCAAGTTCAGGTTCTCCAGGAGGTTCCTTGGAGATTATATTGATGGTGGAATCGTTTTACGTAAATTCGAAATATTTTAAACAAAAAATAAATAAACAAAGTATATATACATACAAAATATACATGGTGACAATTTGGGAACTTCCCTCTGTTGATAATATGAATGCCGAATGCTAATACGAAAAATCGGAGAGATTCAATTTTGTTTCCAAGGTGGAGATAGTGCATATTTTTAGTCCTCAAGATTCATGGAATCATCATAAAATACTTCAGACTCAAGAGACCGGCACTAGAAAACGATAACCATTCAAAAAATAACATAATTAACTCAACAAAAGGATCACTTGGAGAGAAAAAAGTAACGAATACTGACATATTAAAATAAAAACCACAGGGAAGATAAATATTATTATGAAGAAAAGAAGGAAACATTTTAACAGTACAGAACACAACAAACATAACAGGCATAAAATCACTATAAACGAATCAGAAACAGACAAATAAAAAGGGAATACTGGTAGAGCTTCTTAAAACAGATGGAACCACAAACCGTACATACTCATAGACGTTTCACGTAAATTGTCAAGGTCAAGACAGCAAATTAGTTACCATTCCAATCCAGAGATGTCGCTGTCAGTCAATTCTCTTGTCATATTTAACAACTGACAGTTGACAATTAAATTAATTTGTTATTTACTTTTTATTTTACAGTTTGTGGCTTAGTTATTTGATTATAGTGGTGTTACGTTTTTAATTAGATTTAATCACAATTTTAATCAATTGTATTAACCTCCTCTCCGTTTTTATGAGTAGAACTTTTAGTTTACATTGATCATCCCGTGTTGTGTTTATTCCAATAGACAAGTGTGTCATCAACATTTCGGGCCTATATATTTTTGGAAGTGTGTAAAAGATTATAAGGTATTTATCTAAACAATCATCCTACAAGATTCTTTCAAAAATTTTCTTTCAACTCAATATTACACATCAGTGCTTTCACGTGACACATGGCAGTAGTGTTTAGCATTTTAAAAACAAATTGGAATATTTGAAGTTTTCAGTAAAACATTGAATAAAACATTGAATTGTCTTTCTGTTGTTTTAATTTCCTCAAAATTCCCCGAAATTTCATCAAAAATCCCGCAAAATTTATAATTTGAAATTCCCACGTAACTAAAATTTGTCAATTTAGTTCCCATTCCAATCAAGAGATGGCGTTAATTCGCTCCGACAGATTAACATGGTCGTGAAACGTCTATGAGTATGTATGGTTTGTGGATGGAACACTACTTCCACGGAGCACAAAAATAAATATGGAGAATGATTAGAGGAAAAATAATAGAGATGAACCAACTAATAAAAAGAATCACATTCAAAAAGGAATTTGGGCACATTACTTTCGATGCCTATTTGCTAAAGTGATGATGATGATGAAGCACTACCACCATAAGTTACTACAAACAAAGAAATAAACATTGAGGAGAGAGAGGCAAAGAGAGCATTAAGGAAATTACAAAATAGAAAATCACCAGGAGATGATAGAATACCGAATGGACACCTAAAGTACTGAGGACCCTATCTGACCAAACAACTATTAAAACAAATGCAAAAATCATAGAACATAACAGAATACCACACGAATGCAGATCAAGCATCCTAATACCCCTTTTCATAAAGGGAGAAGAATAAAGAAAACTCAAAGAGCTATGAAAAGACAAATGTAACTCAAAGAGCTATGAAAAGAGGAAAGAAGGCAAAACCGGAACAACAGACACTGTCAAACATGCAATGAAATTAAATTGGGAATGGGCTGGGCACAATGAAAAATATCAGGATAGAAGATGGAATAAAGAAATTGGCCGCTAGAGACCATATACATACTGAAAAAGGTCAAGAAGTAGACCGCAAATAAGATGAAAAGATGACATTGAGCAAAGCGCAGGTCCAATGTGGAAAAGGCAAACTGAAGGCAGAGACAAATGGGAGAGGCCTATAATATTCAGCACATGAATAGATTTTGGGCTATAGATAGATAGATAGATTGAAAATTTCGGTGTTTGCACTGAAACGTTTTCAGTGTTTGGTTGTTAAATATCTTGAAGATTTAATTTCATTTGGCTGTCGTCGCCTTTGACGTACCAAATTTTAAAAAGGATAGAATCGAATTATTGTTGGACTTCACTAAACTTCCAGTTGCATTTCCTATATCAGTATCACCTTGTACCCAGCCTAATGAAATCACTGATTAATGCATCTGGTTGTTGTTTGCTATTTGCAAATGCACGTCGGCTGTTTTGCTTAGCACTTAAACAACAATTTGTTGTAATAGCGATATAAATATTCGAGGACGTTTAAATAAAGCAACTAACAATCGTTGCCCCCAACCACAACCAACCAATATCCATTCATGTGTCTATGTCCGTATGTGGAAAATGAAATTCTCATTCAGGGGCGGCTTTGCGATTTTTCGTTGGCGTTTAAAAACTTATATTAATATTATTATAATCATTAATATTAAACTCGCTAGGCTTCCGGGTTGAACAGCGTCGATATTCACTGGGGCGAGCTTTCGACGTCATCTTCAGGGCTTTCTGAGCCCCCAGACACTTCACTCTTCACTATTGTAGTGCAGTGAATAGTTTCACTCAATCAAAGTGTAAATATTTCGAGAATTAGATATTAACTTTAGACCTACAAAACCTTTTACAAACTATTCCATAATATCTTTAAAAAATACATTCAAATTTCCAATGTGCCTAAAGACAGCCATTATTATTCCTCTTCTTAAGAGTGGTAAAAAATCTAATGCTTGCAACTATAAACCTATTGCCTTACTACCGTACTACTCTCCAAAATTATTGAGAGACTTATAAAATCCCGACTTATCTCCTTTCTCCTATCTCGTTGATAACAACATTTTATCACAAAATCAGTTCGGCTTTTTAACTAATAAATGTTCTACTGATGCCATGTTTTCTGTACTACATGAGATTTACCAAGCACTGAACAATAATCTTTATACTGCCACAGTTTTTGTGTCTATTCCAAAGCTTTTGATTATGTAAATCAAAACATTTTGATAAAACAACTTTCTACGGAATTCGAGGTATTTCTAACTGGTTCCAATCTGACTTGGATAATAGGAAACAACTGGTTAGAGCAAATATTACTGACTTTAGTCTCAAAAACATTGTATGTGGGTACCACATGGTTCAGTATTGGGTCCTCTACTTCTCCTTGCCTTTATAAATGACATCACTAATTTAAAAATCGATAAAAAAATGTTCTTTTAGCTGATGATACTAGTATCACTTGGAGCAACTCAAATATTGGAACTCTTCATGCAACTTCAACTTCTGATCGACTTATAATAAAACCTGTTCCGGATCTAATATACTCTCCTTTAACATGGATAAGGCAACATTATCCTATAAAGGAGCTCGTCAACCCTTGATTCTTAATAATAGTCAGATCAGTACCGTTGATTTCTTGGTTTTTGAAAGCAACATTAATAATAATTGGTCCCAATAAGATCTATTTCGAAGGAAATTCATATAGCATCTTCCAAAATGATATATTTTCTTTGTTTGAATCTCATCTTCGACAAGGTCTTCCTTTTTGAGGTTATTCTAGTACAGTTGCCAAATCCGATGTTATTTTTATAATAGTTTCCCGTTTTATACCGCTGACGCGACTTTGGGTTTATAGCAGGGTAGTCTGCTAGGGCCTACGGTATACAAGGAAGGTAACAGGGCCAGTGCTACGCTTCAACCGCCTATTATTACCCCTGGTTTTACCCAAGGTACTCATTTTATTCAGCGTGAGTCGACCTGGGGCCTATAGACATTTTAAAAATGTCTAGTTGTTCGAGTCAAGCATACTACCGCCTGAGCTACGCAGGCCTGGTTTACGCCTGTAATTTTTAAATTACAAAAAAAAAGCAATAAGATATCTGTTTGGGCTCAAAAGAACAACACATTGCTGTAGATACTTCAAAGATCACAGAATTTTAGCTCATCCTTCTTTATATATTTTAGAAACTGTTTGCTTGATTCGTAAATACCAATCTACATGTCGCGGAGGGACCGCAGACCTTCGGATACAATTAGCGTCTCTTTGCAAAGACAATGACGTCGACTTTGCAAAGTAACAAGACACTTACTCAACACACACACTACACATGACACTAGGTACCTAACTGCAAAAATTCCCTGTACCTACCATGCCAATGGCTATTAGTTGTCGAGGCATTAGCTAAATAAAAAATCTGCACGTCTTTCCAGCAAGACCTAACATGACTACTCCACCAGGAATTCAACCTTTGATATTTATTAACCGATCCACTCCACTGAATTAGTAAAGAAATCTAGATTATATTCTCCACAAAAACTAAACAACCATCTCCGTTTACAACTTAACTCTGTAAGTTCTTTCCCTTTTCCACAAAGCCCTTTTCCAGCCTATCTATCTGAAAGACCATATTATTCAATAGAAGAGTTTTTTAATGAATAACTAAGAAATTACAGTACCTTTATGTACAAGTAACTACTAAAGTATTTTTATCTATATTTCGGTGTCATATGCAGCAGCTTAAACTTATTAGTTCTTGAGTTTGTATTATGCAACTTGTAATTTCAGCCAATTGTATTTGTTATTATTATTTTCTGGCTCTTTGTAAGCTTTGTTCATAAAATTGTAAAGTTTTCAGCGACAAAAGGATATTTCTATTTTATTCAATTCTAAAACTTTGATTCATTCCGTTGCTCTCACTAACCCTGTATAATCGAAAAGAATTTTAATTTTAATTTTAAAGACCTCTTTGATATACCTACATAAGTTTTCTTTGGTCCTTTGTTTAATTTCTTTGTTGTCAAAAATTTTATTTACTGTTTCTGTGCTAGTCCGTTGCTGCTGCCATGTTGCCTTTGAATGTTAATCGTTAGTTTACAGATTTTTCTTCTCAATTGATATTTGATAGTCGGTTTTATTGCAGAAATTTGATATCTGGCTTACGAGGAAGTCAACAACCTCCTGGCAGACAGGACTACAATAAACAACAATATTTAGAAGTTACTCAAACGTCTGCATATGCGATGACATAGCTGTATTTCCATCTGTAATTAGTTAATAAAATTAAAGGTTATTTGATAATTTAAACTGGATGTATCGATGTATGAACTTCTTCTATAATATCATAGATACAGCGGGGTTGCTATATTTTACTCATAAATTAGTCCGTATTTATTCACTACTAATCGTAGGTCTCCCATGAACTTTTCTACTTATTTATATATTCAGCTTCTTGCATCCAATTCCTGGTGATGCGATTTCATCGCACAGACAGTAACATCTACAATGATAACGACATATTTGATGTTTGATAGCGTTGTTTCTAATGCTGTCTTAGAACGTATGTAAGAACCCTCGTACCAAATTCCTCTAGGAGGCTATTTCCTCGTGAGCACTTTTACTGCCACCATAAACACCAGATAAAAAACCGACCCACATCAATTAAAACCAAAGATTAGAATCAATGGAGAGAGGAAAGAGAGAAATATAGTCGTAAAGAACATTTCAACTATTAGCTATGAGTGCATCCTTCAAAAGGTGATTGATCTCATAAAAAAATCGTCGACACCGACGCTATATAGGAATAGATAACAATTGCAGTTATTAGTCCTGTCGCCAGGGGGGGTACAACGGCCTCGTTAATTCAGATGGACTTACTCAAGTTTTTTTTATGTATTTTGACCCGTAGAACACGAATTTTTTGGGTAACAGTTGATCCGGATGTCGATAAGATTGTTATAGACCAAGAACTTGAGGAATCAAATAACAGCGATTTTTGGCAAAACAAAACACTATTTTGTATTTTTTGGGCCATTTTAAGTAAAAAATATTTCTACAAGTTTTTTCGTAGGATGCACAGTTTTCGAGATAAACGCGGTTGAACTTTAAAAAAATCGAAAAATTGCAATTTTTGAACCCGAATAACTTTTGATTAAAAAATAAAATAGCAAGTCTGCTTACCGCATTTAAAAGTTTAAGTCAAATTATATCGGTTTTGATTATTTCCATTGGTAAAAATTTATTTTTTTATTGTTTAACAAAGCTATAAACACGTAGGGTTTCCCGTGCTTTTACATGTGTTTTAACGCATGTAACGTAGAAATAGTCTTGATTGCACTAGTACCTATTCTACCTACTCGTTCGATTTTAAATGAGAAATCATAGAAACATCACTCACGCACTAGTTGTTTGTAGCTTTGTTTAACAATAACACAATAAATTTTTAGCAATGCAAATAATCAAAACCGACATAATTTGACTTGAACTTTCAAAGGCGCTAAGCAGAATTGCTATTTTATTTTTTAATCAAAAGTTATTCGGGTTTAAAAATTGCAGTTTTTCGATTTTTTGAAAGTTCAACCGCGTTTATCTCGAAAACTGTGCATCCTACTAAAAAACTTGTAGAAATATTTTTTGCTTAAAATGACCCAAAAAATACAAAATATTGTTTTGTTTTGCCAAAAATCGCTGTTATTTGATTCCTCAAGTTCTTGGTCTATAACAATCTTATCGACATCCGGATCAACTGTTACCCAAAAAATTCGTGTTCTACGGGTCAAAATACATAAAAAAAACTTGGGTAAGTCCATCTGAATTAACGAGGCCGTTGTACCCCCCCTGGCGACAGGACTATATTGTTATTGGATTGTTTTTTATAGTTCTAATTTGAACGTTTAATTGTTTCGACTTGGAAGGTTATAATATATGTTGTGATGACAAACAGACAGTTAACTATGTAGTTGTTGTGTGGGATTCATAACAGATTTATCAACAATTCTAAGGTACTATAAATACATTGTGATTTGCAGTACCATGCGACAAAAAAAATGACAGAAGTGCAAACATAGGTCAGGTTAGTGTGGTCAGTGTGAGGTCAATAATTATTTACATTATTTAGATATTAAATACCATAAAATAAATCGGAACAAATATTACATGTAATAAAACAAATAATTATAGTAAAGAATAAAAACAAATTTGAAATGTCAATACCGCAACTGTCAAATAAATGTTACCAATTTATGCCAAAATGTCACCTATGTTCGATCGCAGTTATAGAGTGTAAACCGAACAAAAGTTTGCTTTATAAAAACGTTTTATATTCCACTTATACACATTAAATGAAACAAGATAGGGTATGTTTCTTTAAATTTACATTAATAGAAATTAATTATTTATATGGGAAATAAGCCACAATTAAAATGAAAAAAATAATTTTATTAACGTTTCGACGCCCAAATCGGGTGCCGTTGTCAAAATACAAAATATTACTAAAATAAACTAAAGTGTTGTTGCTAAGCAAAAAAATTCTTCTAATAATTTATTTAATCTCACTCATTTATATTGGCAATTCAGACATATATAAATAATTCAGACATATAAACTTTAGTTTATTTTAGTAATATTTTGTATTTTGACAACGGCACCCGATTTGGGCGTCGAAACGTTAATAAAATTATTTTTTTCATTTTAATTGTGGCTTATTTCCCATATAAATAATTAATCATAAAAATGCCACAAGGAAATAGCTTCAGAACAACATTAATAGAAATCTTCCAATATTATTTCTACGCGTATAATATAATAAAATATGTCTATTGGCTGCAATTCCAGTGTACTCGGCTAAAAGATTCTAGAACAGACCTATGACTTAAATATTTTGTGTTGGTATCTTGTGACGTCACGTACTATGACGCGGATGACGTGCAACGGTATCTATATTGTACGGACTGTATACAGTATTGTTTAATTAAAGGTTTCCTTAAATTCTTTGACTATCTCGTCTATTACATTTATAAAAAGTACCTTGTAACGTCCTGATCGTAGCAAGACCAGGGCATTAAGCAACACCACACTGCTGGGAGGAACGAGGGGAGGAATTCCTCGAACATCCCTTAGGATATTCAAGAGAAAAACATCCACCGTTCCATCCATCAGAATGGTGCTCTGCCCGACTGCTCAGCCCTGGGTTCATTTCCTGTTCATTCTTCTCTCACACCCATCCCAGAAAGGTACAAGAAATAAAAAGTTTACCAAATCATTTTATATACACTATTTATTCAGATAAAAAAAATTAACAAAAATCATTCTATTATGTACAGGCAACCAAATTAATTTTCTGAAGCTGTGACCGAGACCCTGCTGGTCACCGGTATAAAAATTATAAAGTTAAAAAAAAGGTACTCAGCTTTAAGTCCTCTTGTTGGAGTCACACAGTTCTTGTGGGAGGTCTCCAATCTCTGCAGAACTTTCTGTTGCTGTTGGTAGTCGTGGGAATTCTAGAACTATCTTGTTGAAGCCATTCTTCTGATGCATCAGTAAATCAGTAGTTGGATCCAGGATACTGTGGGCTGTTGCGTGATGTCGCTGTCGCGTTTTCTCCAGCTACAGTTTGCTTCCCATATAGTGTTCGCCTGCAGCTTTATTCCCAAAGTAGGGGCCGTCTATCTAACGGCGTACACACAAACACAATAATAATTTATCAGATATTGTCTCTCATTTACGTGGTAATGGAAAAATGAGCCGGTACAAATTTGTATCGGTTTAAATACCTTAAAAGAATTGAAGAAATTAATTTGACGATAATAGGGTCGCTTGTAGAAATATATAGTATATATATATATATATATATATATATATATATATATATATATATATATATATATATAATCGATAACCTTTCTACCCTAAGGTGTTGGGCATACAGTTTCAGATTGAGTCTTAATTTAACTGACAATGTCATACAATGTTGCAAGAAATATATAGTACAGGGGACAAATACCAAGCGGAGCTTGGTGTAGCGTTCAATTGGCTCATTGAAACGTTACAACCTCCTTATCTAACTACCTCCTTTCTTCCTTATCTAACTTCTTGCGTTATTTCAACTTCTTGGTTGCGATTGCATATTTTGTGTTCTTATTGGATTTATTGTTTTCTTATATATGTACACTTTTAGTTGCTACTATCAGGTTTTCGCTTACTTGTTTCATTTTCAGGCTATCCCATATAATTTTCCATTCGATTGAATTAAATGGTTTTTCCATGTCTATAAAACTTGTTGTTTACTTTTTTATTTTTCTTTAAAGCATTCTTTATTACCTATTGCATAGTGAATATACGGTCTCCTGTGTTGTGTCCTCTGAATCCGCTTTGTACGTCCTCTAGGATGTAAGTTATGTTCTATTTCTATCCTGATTTTTCTTTCTATTATTATTTCGTATTTCGTATAGTTTTACTGCTCCACATAATAGGGATATGCCTCTATAGTTCTGACAGTCTCTTGTGTATCCCTTGTTGTGCACTGGTACAATTATTGCATTTTACCATTCTCTAGGCGATATTTTTTTCTTCCATATTAGAATATTAGATGTAACATGTATAATAATCTTTTCTTTGATTTACGTTGTTTATATCTTTTCAACTGAATTCATTATGTCTAAAAATTCATGCAAGAATTTTGGAAAAGCTGAAGGAAAAGATTTTGTGTCTGACCTTAAGATAATTCACCAACGCACTATAGGTGCACATAAGAAGAAGAAGAAGAACGAAGAGGAAACGAAAATATTAATAAACGTACAAGAGGGATTCTCCAAATTAGTACAAACTCAATATTGGTGAAAAATTTCCATAAAAACTTCCAAAGAAAGGGATATATTTCAGTCATCGAATATTGTACTATAAAAACTATGTAATGTTTAATATTTGCTAGTAATTATGTAAATATATCTTTCCTACACGCAAAGTAAAAGCCATACATATTCATAACTCATATTATTTAAATAACAAATTGATTTTTTGTTAAAATCTATGAATACTGGCGCCAATAGTATCTAAATGGGCTTGATAAAACTGATTTATGGACTTTCTTTCATATTAAACAAACTTTACAAAAAGTGTGGTGCCTTATTTGTGAATTGGCAAATATTACAAAAATAGGACATTTTCTGCAACTGAAGCACAAATAATTAAATAGATTTACTTCGTAAGTGAAAACAATTATGGGCTAGTAATTATGTAAGTTAGAAAGGTATTACAAAGTTAAGGTGTTTTATTGCTTAATATGACCAATGGACTCCCAAATACGAAAAAGCCGCGGAGTACTACAAAAAGGATGCATTTTGAGAAAGGGGTGAATTAGTCCCTATGCACTAGGGTGCATTAGAGTGAATTCTTTAAACTTTTCTTACATATATATACATCTAAATTTCAAAATTAAATTTCCTATCGAAATGTCATCTTCTAAAGTCAAAAACAGTGTTTTTTGATAAAAATTTATTCAAAAACGAAGCAAAAAGAAATGAAAAAAGACGATTTTGTTTTTGCCTCATAACTTTTTGCCATGGGGATATAGGCGTAGGCCAGCGGCGTATCCAGGGATGGGGCCCAGAGGGGCCGCCCCCCCCCCAAGCGCTTCATCGAAATTACCAATTCTATTTTTCACCACGATATAAAATACAGAAACGAAAAAAAACATTCTCTCTCTCAGATATAGTTAATCTTCTTAGAAGCCAACTGCCCACCGCAACAAGATCATAAAATTACAGTTATTTTAAAATCTTGGGTTTGTCTCAGGGTAACTCTCTAACGCATCTCATCTAGCCGACGGTCAGCGACCTTGAGCCGAACAGGAGCGCCCTATCTAGATTTATTTTCTAGCCACAGCCACAGATTCATTCGCTTAATAACCGTTGCTCCGACGGGACGTCCTGTTTTCAGTATTTCAGTGGTGCGGTGTGCGGACTGCGGATTTAGTTTTCTGGCGATATTGTAGTATTTCCACTTCCACATGTGCTTCTCGTTAGTTGAAAAGATAAGAAATTTCATTCAGTATTCTTGACGCGACACGAGTCCACAAAGACATTGTAGTAACGTTTTATTTCTAAAAGTTATAAACTATTTACAATTTGCTCAGTTTTTATTTTTTAAAATGGACAAATTTATTATAAAGAAACCTCGTCTGGATATTGAGAGTGAGGGGGAATCTCGATCGATAAACGTAAGTAGATACTCAAATAATAATAATTATTTTGGATTCAAATTTTTATACTTTTGTGGCCTGTTGATAGTTTTCCAATTTTTTTATACTTGTTTCTTGTTTGATTTCAGGTTGCAACATGTTCAAATGATTTTTCCAATCCATCTACTTCTCAGGTCACTACCACCAGCTGTTCCAGTTTCCAAGGATGTTTAAAGACTCAAGTCGAAGTTGAAGGATTGGTATTTGCAAAAAATGATATTGGGCATTTTGTTGGAGTATCAAACATAAGTGATGCAGATAAGATAACTTTATTACGAAGAGTATGGGAACCTTTGCCTTCCCACAAGTTCTGTGTTGAAATTATTGGGTCAAAGAAACGCACTTTCCAAGTTAAATGGCTGCAGAGATTTCCTTGGTTGGCCTACTCTGATAAGCTGAAAGGTGCATTTTGTAAATTATGTGTAGTATTTTGTCCATCAGCAGTTGGTAGTGGATATCATGAGTCTCCGGAAAACTTAGTAAAAAAAGCTTTCCGTAAATGGAAAGACGCCATTGAAGTTTTTCAGAAGCATTCTAGGACAAAATACCATCAACACTCAAGCATAGCAAAGGATGAATTTTTTAAAGTTTTTGATGGACAACAGCAAAATGTAATTCAACAATTGCAGAAAAAAAATAAAACTGAAATAGAAAGAAACCGAAACATTTTAAGATCAATTATCGAAACCATAGTATTGTGTGGGCGACAAGAGATACCATTGCGAGGCCATCGCGATTCAGGTCGTCTGTCACTTGAAGAACCTAATATAAATGATGGGAATTTTAGAGCTTTGTTACGCTACCGAGCTAATCATGGTGACAATATATTAGCTGAACACATACAGCATGCTCCAGGAAATGCATCATATTTCAGTCCTAAAGTGCAAAATGAGTTAATAACTCTTATGGGGAAACAGATAGAAAGCGCCATCTTGACGAGAGTAAAAAAATGTACCTTCTTTACAGTGCTAGGTGATGAAACAACTGACATAAGTCGTGTAGAACAATTCTCACTTTGTGTTCGTTACGTTGATTTTGAGTGCATTGATCTGAGAGAAGACTTTATTACATTTGTTCCAGTAGATGACGTAACCGGAGCTGGTCTTGCTTTTGCATTACAATCACAAATCATACGGCTAGGACTTCGAATGGAAAATGTTCGTGGTCAAGGTTATGATGGAGCATCAGCGATGCGAGGGGCATTCAACGGTGTTCAGTCGATCATAAGACGAGATTTTCCTAAAGCAATGTATACACATTGTTCATCACATTGCCTAAACTTGTGTTTAAGCGAT
Source organism: Diabrotica virgifera virgifera (assembly GCF_917563875.1). Classification (NCBI taxonomy): domain Eukaryota; kingdom Metazoa; phylum Arthropoda; class Insecta; order Coleoptera; family Chrysomelidae; genus Diabrotica; species Diabrotica virgifera. The sequence goes on along the minus strand of NC_065449.1, from coordinate 7,652,598 downwards.
GCTGCAAAAACACCATACATCCGAAATTGTTTCGCCAAAATATCTCAAATTAGCACTTTTTTTCGAGCTTCAGCAAAGCGAGCTAAGATTCTAAGAGATGTGTTAGAAGAAAGAGGGAAAGCCAATAGTGGTCTCCATAGATATTGCGAAACTAGATGGGTGGAAAGGCATGACGCAGTTATTGTTTTAGCTGAATGCTTTGAATGCATTATTTCTGCACTGGAGGTTGTCATCGAAAACCATAAAAATGATGCAGCTATCGAAGCTGCTAGTCTACATACAAGCTTATGTAAATTCGAATTTATAATAACGTTGACTATAATGTCAAAAATGTTATCTGTAACATTAACTACATCCAAATATTTACAAAAGGAAACTCTTGAGTTAGGTGCAGCGTTAGAAAAAATCAGCTTGACGGAAAAAACTTTTTCTAACATGAGGACAGATGACGAGTTTTCAAAAGTTTTCAACATGGCTCAATAATTAGCAAACAAATTAGAAGTTCCTGTGATGGTTCCGAGGATAGTTGGAACACAAAGATTTCGGTCAAATATCGAATCACGAACTCCAGAAGAGTTTTATCGTCGTACGGTATACATTCCTTACATAGATAAAATAATGACATCCCTAAAAGACAGATTTTTAAGTCACAAGGATATATTAAGAGGGCTTGATAATTTTGTGCCCGCTAACTCTGTCAAAAAACAATATGATGACCTAAGACCTGCATTAGAGTTTTACAAAGATGATCTGCGGAGTTCAAACAATTTCATTCTGGAAGCGGAGTACAATCTATGGAAAACTCACTGGCAGACATTTGCAGCAGATAAGTTACCCAAAAGTGCGCTAGATACCCTTAGAAACATGGACTGGGACATGTTTCCTAATATTAAAATTTTATTAACCATTCTCGCCGTAATCCCAGTTACAACAAGTTCAGTAGAACGATCATTTTCAACGTTGAAGAGGCTGAAAAACTACCTCCGGAATTCTACTGGGGAAGAAAGATTAACAATGTTAACACTACTAACCGTCCACCGAGATATACCAGTAAATATAGAGGATGTCATCAACGAGTTCAACAACCAGAAGATTAAGTCTTTCGTGATAAAAGTAAACAGTACGCAATAAGTATTATACTCTTCTTTTATACGTTATTTAATTAAAAGCTAATGTTCACTACTCTTTTAATTTTTTATGGCCTACAAATTTAGTTCATATAAATTTAAATACCCTCATACATAAATTTATTATTATACGATATGACTTTCAAATATTTTTCGCTATTAAGTATGGTTCAGGTTTGCGTTTGATTGAATTTGGATAATAATCTATGAAAATAGTATAACCTTCATATTTATATTTATAGATGGGTATAGGTATATTTCTAAAGTAACTGAGAGGGCCCCCCCCAAAAGAAAATCCTGGTTACGCCACTGGCGTAGGCGTTGCTTCACACAACAAACTACTATTCTTTTTCAAAGTTTCTATAAAGTTAAAACTTTGTTATTATTAGTATACCAGATAAAATAAAAAAGTTCTTGTATTTACGTAGCGTTTAACTATATTATGTCTCCAACAATGTTAAGATATTATAGTGACCAAGTTTTTTCTACCAAAATATTTTTTCTACCACTTCGTTGAAGTTTATATGATATGTTTCCTATTCACCTGTTTAAAGTGTAATAGAAAATGTTTAAAGTGTCATTTAAAGTGAATTGAGTTGTAAATATCGCAAAAACAATCATAACAACGTAAAAATTTATTGTCCTATGAACATAAAAACAACTTTGCTACACAAAACATCTCGTAGCGCTCATTTTTCAGCTCGACCTCGTATAAACCTGTATATTTACACGAAGTGCATTTTGCGGTATGCCAATTCTAAACCAATAAATATAATTTGAGCCTACGCACATTACAAGCTGACTGGCCAGCCGGCTAACGCAAACGTTCATACTCCAGGGAAATAAGCAAAAAAGAAGACCTTGTTCGGGACTTGAAATAATCCAAGTAAATTTAATGAAAACATTTCTCTTAATAAAAGGTATATTTATTTAAAAACCCTTAGAAGGTACGCAAATATCACAGGACGTTTTCGCTCTCTAAAAAGAGCATCATCAGTGTTAAAACCTTTTACATGTTGACTGAATGTCTTACATAGTTAAATTAATTAAGAAATCTAAAGGCTGGATTTAATCCCTAAGGATAAGGCCCTGGGGCACTATATAACTCCCACGAGGCACGTAGGTGTAGGTGTTCACGCTAGGTGAAAATTATTTCTTCACATTGAGAGCGGTGAATGGCAACTAAAGTAAAATTTTGAGAGAAAACATAACTCGTTCTAACATCAGACGGAATGACGGAAATGATTTCAAAATTTTACTTTAGATGCCAGAAATCTAGGTAGTTATTTTTAATAAATATTTACTTATTTTGTGTATCATTTATTTTTATTATTCCTTTAGGTTCACATTTACTGATTTATTATATTTAATATTTGACAGCAGTGTAAGATACCTAAGATACCTTTTCTTGGCGCCCATGATTTGTTAGTGTTATTTAATTTGTTCTTCTTTATCAATTGTTCTCCTTTATTTATTTTCAGAACATTATTCTTATCTTAGTCTATACCTTTTGTAGTCATCATTATCTACTTTGAACTACTGTTCTTCGACAGGCATGCAAACGAGCCGTATCCATCCTTGAGTGTCAAGTTGTTCTCTTGCATCTCTTGCTAGCCAACTCTATTCAGTTTGCCTCTGTCTCTTCATACTTCTACCCCTTTTAATTCCCCTTTCCTCAACTTCATCATCTTATCATTATCTCCCCATACAAGTACTACTGCAAAAAGTAGTATTTTCTCTCTATCCTCATATGTATTTCATTACTTCAGCTTTTTCTTAGTATTTTATTACCTCGGCTTCTCAACGTAGAAGCCACCTCACTCTCTCTTCATTGTTTGTTCCAATAGCATTCATCTGGTTCCTTTTGTTTTTCCTTACTTCTGTTGGAGTTTATCGTCCTCTTTACTTTCACTCCAACAGAAGTTCTTCTTTTTTTGTTACATTGGCCGCTCTCAATGTGAAGACTTAAGGGGTTACATAGGTCTTGCGGGTAAAAAAAGTGACTTTAAAAAAAAATTTAGCTAGAAAACTAAAAATTATTTTTATTTATAATTGAACATGTAAAAGTATAGTACTTAAGGTACTCTCAAAAAATATTTCAGCTAGAAATATTCATTTTTGTAGAGTTGACTGCAATTTTTCGATAACAGCCCTTTTTTTGCGGTAGGGAGCATAACTAAGTCCAGTCTCATCTGAAATCAAAAAATCAAAAAGTTTCTTGTAGTTTATACCTCTGGCTAGTGAATGAACGAAGAAATTTTTATTAGCTGAAGTTGTTTTTGTTTTATAAAAAAAAAACTGCTTTAAAAATGGTCATTTTTGAAAAAATGTGAAAAAAATTGGGGTCGAAAATGTGTTTACTTATGTAAAACCTTCAAATTTCATTTTTTTTAATTCCTTCGTTCATTCACTAGGCAAAGGTATAAACTACAAGAAACTTTTTGATTTTTTGATTTCAGATGAGACTGGACTTGAGTTATTCTGCCCACCGCAAAAAGGGCTGTTGTCGAAAAATTGCAGTCAACTCTACAAAAATTAATATTTTTGGCTGAAATTTTTTTTTTGAGAGTACGTTAAGTACTATATTTTTACATGTTCCAATTATAAATAAAAATAATTTTTAGTTTTCGAGATAAAATTTTTTTAAAAAGTCACTTTTTTACCCGCAAGACCTATACCTATGTAACCCCTTAATTTTCACCTAGCAACCCACGTGCCTCGTGGGAGTCATATAGTGCCCCAGGGCCTTATCCTTAGGGAGTATATCCATCCTTTGGATTTCTTAATTAATTTAACTATGTAAGACATTCAGTCAACATTTAAAAAGTTTTAACCTTTGTATTTTTGGGTAGCTCAGCATGTCAAGCCCGTAACATTGATGATGCTCTTTTTAGAGACCGAAAACGTCCTGTGATATTTGTGGCTCTTCTAAGGGTTTTTAAATAATATACCTTTTACTAAGAGAAGTGTTTTCACTAAATTTACTTGGATTGTTTTAAAGTCCCTAAGTTGTGATCATGTATAGAGTGAATGTAATGACATTATACCATACCTAACTCCTGAAATAAAGGTTTACAGTGTTCCCTATTCTCTGCACCTGCAAGTATCCTTACTACTTTCTTTTGTAATTTAAAAATTCTGTCTGGGTGACAAGAGCCACCCCAAACAGTTATTCCGTAATTTAAATGGCTATGGAACAGTGCAAAGTAGATCATTCTAAGGGTACTTTTAGGGATCATAAAAACTAAGTTGCGTATCAAAAATATAGTTGTAGCTGTATGAACTCCAGTCCAAATTATCACCTAGGAAAATTCCTAAGAGTTTAACACTATTTCCTAAGACATACTTCCGATCGGAACTAAACATCAAATTCTGAATGTTGTCTTCATTTAGCTTGAGACCATTATGCATAAACCAGTTTTTTGCTTTATGAGTATCACTATCTATTTTAGTTTTCAAATTATATTGATTAATGTCAGTATTTATGAGAGTTGTATCATCTGCAAAGCACACACATTTTGTATAGTGTTTTCATCAAGTATATCAAGTAATCATAGTATTAAGTATATATATTTATAGTGTTTTCTCGTTATTGGAGGGATTTCCATGCCATTATATTTTCTTTTTCACAGCTTGAGTGGTTGTTCTAGATAAATTTTCAAAAGGGCAGGCTAAATACAGCGACCCTGCTTCAATCATTTCGTGATCTTAAATCCCTGAGACATCCTTGATCTAAACAACCAAGTTTTATAATTTTACGTCTCTTCTTCTTCTTTTTGTATAGACAATGTGCCTCTAGTAAGTTGTTGTTCCATCGTTTTCGTGGTCTTCCCACTGATCGTCTTCCTATTGGGGAACCTTCTCTCGCTGTCTTGCCTACCCTATTTGTTGTCATTTGGCTTATGTGGTCATTCCATTCTATTCTTCTGTTTCTTACCCAGTTATTAATGTTGTCCACCTTGCATCTCCGTCGTATATCTGTACTTCTGGCTCTATCCCATAGAGTCTTACCATCGATTTTTCGAAGGGTTTTTATCTCCGCTGTTTCGAGCAATCTTTTGTCCTCTCTGTGTCGGGTCGTGTTTCTACCGCGTATGTCATTATTAGTCTGATGACTGTTTTGTAAATTCTGCCTTTCATTTCTTTTCCGATATTTTTATTTCTCCATATTGTGTCATTCAGGCAACCTGCGGCTCTGTTTGCTCTATTCACTTGATTTTCCACTTCTGTTTCGAGCCTTCCGTAGCTAGATAGTGTGATGCCTAGGTATTTAAACTCCATCACTTGTTCTATTATCTGACCTTTCAGCTCCAATTTACGTCTTATTGGATCTGCTGTTATAACCATGCATTTTGTCTTTTTTGAGGAAATTAAAATGTAATTTTATGTCAACTATATAAATTTAGCTTTTCAATAGAGTGCAAAAAATCGAAAAAATCGCGTTTTTTACACTAAATTATTAATAAATAAAAAACGGCTCCGGACTCTTGGCATTAACTCGGTAGGTTTTTTTCATATACGTTTGCAATAAGTAGAAAAATTATCAGATACGGGGATTATTCAAAGTCCTCAGAAAATTCTTACTTTCCTGGACTATCAAGCAAAGATTCAGCAGCGTCTGCTACATACCTGTCTATTGTTTTTTAAATACCTATCTACCAGTTTTACTGGATTCGCCGCGAAATTAATGTGTTTCCAATCAGTTTGGAAGTGTGAGAAAAACCTGCACACCTGTTTGTTATCTTTAGTTATGTAACGCGAGTTTAGAAACGGAGTTTGGGTTAGTATTAGCAAGAGAAAATATATGAAGTTCGGTATTGGGTCACATTTGTTTGCGAGAACTAAAAAGCTGTATGCACTAGTGCACATACTGCGTAAACAAACTGAGGAAAAGTAAAGTAATTACAGACAAAGTATATAAATCAATACAGGGTTGAAAGAAGTAACGGCGAAATTTGCTCCAGTTTGCAAAAACACCAGCATTTCATCTCTACGTGGTAATGTCAAATGTTGGCTGAGTGGAATGTTAGCAAACCATCATTTAAAAAGTCATCTACCTACGGTGTAATATGTAATCACTACTTTTCCTTTACAAAAAGTGCTATGTAATAATACTTACGTGAATATGATAAGAAAATTTTCTTTTGGACCTTATAACTTTTTTCTTGTCATTTTACAATAAAATGGCATCAAAGCAATATTATAGAGGGTTTTTGGATTTTTCGACAAATAATTTTCACTGTGAATTTGTTTTTTCATTAACTTTTCTAGGTTCTTCAGCGCTCCGAAGTTGACCGGGTTCTTGAATAATCGTATGAACACTATAAAAACGAACCATTAGGCTTTCTTTTCTATCATATACTTTTTTATTCACATAATAATTTTGATAACTTTCCTATTAGTGGAGTCACTGAAGGTTTTCACCTCCGATTTCGTTGAACCTCCATCGATTTTCATGAAAATTGGTCAGTAATTAGAGGATACCTCAAGGAACAAAGGTGACATAATGCCAACTTGCGCTTTTACCCTGGGGGTGGATGCCACCCCTTCTCGGGGGTGAAAATTATTTTATTAAAAATAAAACCATAAATCGATAGAGGGACAAATTATAAGCAGAATTATTAATATAAATCAACACTTTTTGAGTTATTAAAGACCAAAAATTTTAGTATTTCGTAAAAAAATGCATGTTTTAAATCGGTTTTTCACGTATAACTCAAAAACTATAAGCTTTTACAAAATAGTTATTATTACTGAAATTGGTGATAATAGAAAACTGAATACATTCCTCACTTAAAAAACTAAACTAATGTTACTTAAAAGTGAGTTATTGGCAATTGAATGTGTATTTTTTTCGAAGAGTACTCAAATCTAAGTATTCAAGCTTAAATAACGGGAAAACGATGCAATGTATAAAATATACCTGCTAATAATTTGTCAACGTACTTCGAAATACCTATTAAATGAGCTTCAGAACAAGTTGATAGCGTCAAAATTAAGCAAGTTATGATGAAAATAAAAGAACCCTTTCGAACTTTTTAGGAAAAAGTGAAAAATAAAACATACGCCATCTCCACAAAAATTAAAATTTATAATAATCCTTACAAAAACTTCTTTAAATTAGCATAAGTAATGATTTCAATAATTTTGACCGGTTTAGAATGTAGGTTTTTGAAAAAAAAAAATCATAATTTTTAAAATTATTGTAATTTTAATATTCTTTTGATAACAACTCCAAAAATACTCAATATACGTAAAAAATGATAAATACCCAAATTTGAGTTTATTCTGTGCCAAATATTTTATCTGTTTTACTATTTCCATAGGGTAATAAATAACCGAGATAAAAAAGTTTAAATCTTAAATTTCGCTGTGAAAACCATGCAACCGGGGCCATTTAACCTTTTATTTTTAAAAAAGTGAGGGGTATAGAAGATTAAATTCAACGTCATTAAATAGCACTTAGAATCAACTTCCAAACAGTTTTTAGATAAACCTGATATCTTAAGAATAAACGGAGTTATTAAAAAAAACAATAACATTTTTTGGAAAAATAAAAAAAAATTTAAAAAAGTTTTGGTGCAAAAATTTTAATGCTATGTTATGTTATAAAATGCATTATTTTCCCGTTATTTCAGCTTGAATACTTATATTTTTTTACTCTCTGAAAAAAATATATATTCAATTACCTATAACTCAGTTTTAGTTAACACTAAAAGGTTTTTCTAATAAAGGAATTATTTCATTTTTTATTAGCCTCAATTTTGGTAATATAAACTTTTTTGCAAAAACTTATAGTTTTTGAGTTATTGATGAAAAATCGGTTAAAAACATGCATTTTTCTCAAGAAAAATTAAAATCTTTGATCTTCAATAACTCAAAAAGTTTTGATTTATTTTAATAAATTTATATAACAAATTTTGCTTAGAATTTGTGCCTCTATCGAATTATGGGGTTATTTTCAATAAAATAATTTTCACCCTCGAGAAGGGGTGGCATCCAACCCCAGGGTAAAACCGCAAGTTGGCACCATGTCGCCTTTGTTCCTTGAGATATCCTCTAACCACTCACCAATTTTCATGCAACTCTATGGAGGTTCAACGAAATCGGAGGTAATAGCTCATATCCACCTCCAGTGACTGCACTATACCGGGTGTCCACTTATATTTTCCCCCATTTTAACTGCCTATAACTTCTAAACGGCTTAAGATAGAAATATGCGGTTTTCGCTGAAATGTTTTATTTTAGTAAAAGTTTTGTCTGAATGGATTGAATTTTTTATATCGCTTTCAAATACGAAAAGAAAAATGGCGGATTTTTGAAAAAAACGTTGTTGACTTTTTTTTAATGGAACACCCAGTATATTTTTTTGTAAATTGAAAGAAAGGTCATTCACCTATCCAGCGATATAAAGTTTTTCAGAATCTGTTTTCAAATCACTGAGTAATTAATTTTTAAAATGATAGGTGCAACGTGGATATCACATACCTAAATAACATAACTAAGCAAATTGATATTATGTAGTATGTGATTTCCACATTGCATCTCTCATTTTAAAAATTAATTGCTCAGTCATTTGACAACCGATTTTACAAAATTTTATATCGTTGGATAGGTAATTGACCGTTGTTTCAAGTTTTTGGGTAAATGACCATTTTTTATATCCCTTTTAAATAAAAATGGTGGATTTTTGAATAAAAAAACGTTGTTGACTTTTTTTATTGAAACACCCAGTATATTTTTTTGTAGCTTGAAAAACGGTCATTTACCTATCCAGCGAAATAAAATTTTTAAAAATCGGTTGTCAAATGACTGAGCAAATAATTTTTAAAATGAGAGATGCAATGTGGAAATCACATAAAATAATATCATTTTGTTTAGTTATGTTATTTAGGTATGTGATATCCACGTTGCACCGCTCATCTTAAAAATTAATTACTCAGTGATTTGCCAACCGATTTTGAAAAACTTTATATCGCTGGATAGGTGAATGACCTTTCTATCAATTTACAAAAAAATATACTGGGTGTTCCATTAAAAAAAAGTCAACAATGTTTTTTTCAAAAATCCGCCATTTTTCTTTTCGTATTTGAAAGCGATATAAAAAATTCAATCCATTCAGACAAAACTTTTACTAAAATGAAACATTTCAGCGAAAACCGCATATTCTATCTTTAGCCGTTCAGAAGTTATAGGCAGTTAAAATGGGGGAAAATATAAGTGGACACCCGGTATTTTATTCCTAATTTATTATCGACCTTTTTCTCGACCAACTATGAGGTAGAGTCTGGAGGCGCGTTTTTTTACGTTGTATCCCCATTAAGCCCAATCCACGGCTAATTTAGAGTCGAGAGATAGTATTGAGCGTAATTATATATTCAAAAAGTTGTTTCCAGCTATTTTTTTTTTATTTTCTTGGATGGTCCAGTCTGCGGTACAGGATCTAACTTAATATAAGAGATGAATGTTTGCGCAAGAACGGGAGTTAGAATTAGTGTCATTGTCGATAATTTACCTTATATTAATTTGATATTTCCATGATGTTACTCCAGGTTTAACCAGAACATTTGAAGCACACTGCACAGCATTTCAGGCCTGCTTTTCAGCAACCACACATATTCCACAGTTTCCCATGCATTTGCAGAAAATTAATTTCAGAATTTCGGGGTGGAGTTTTGAAAGTTTAAATTTTTTTTTTATATTAAACACAAGCTGTGTTTAGACTACTGAAATCTGGTCATCAGTTGACCAATTATCAGTTCTTCTTTAACTTATATTACTACATGATACATAATCTAAGATCTTAACCCTATGGTGTCCTCTAATTTTTTTTAACAAGTATGAAATTTTAAAACTAAAACTAACACACAATACAACACTATGCTCTGATTTTACACTAACACTTTACACTAACTCAAATGGTTTTCTTCGTTTGAGTCTTCTTTCTAGCCCAGTATTATCGAGGAGCTGGATGGCCTCGATGTTTACATGACTATGGAGCCGTTGTTCGTGACTACCTGCCATCTTCTTGATAACTTTGTCTACATCTTCCATCTCAAGATCCTTGTGGAGGTCGACATTTCGGATATACCAAGGAGCATCAACGATGTTCCGTAATACTTTATTCTGGAATCTCTGGATAATCTGAATATTACTTGAATTGGCACAGCCCCAGAGTTGGCAACCATACATCCATACTGGTCTAAGTATTTGTTTGTATAAAAGTATTTTGTTATATGTGGACAATGCAGAGTTTCTTCCCATCAGCCAATACATTTTTTTGTAACGGATACCTAATTCTTCCCTTTTTTTTTTTAATGTGGACTTTCCAGTGAAGACTTGCATCAAGTGTGATACCTAAATATTTTGCAGAAGATGCATATGGTATTTGGGCATCATTTATTCTAATTGGAATGTTTTCGATTTTTTTATTTGTAAAATTGACATGAATAGATTTAGATTAATTAATTTGATTTTCCATTTTTTAGTCCAGTTGTGTATTTTATTGATTGCCGACTGTAATTTTTCTGCTGCTTCTTCGCTGGTATCACCTACTGCTAAGATAGCGGTGTCATCTGCAAATGTGGCTATAGTATCATTTTCCATTTCAGGTACATCGTATGTGTATAACAGGTAAAGAACAGGACCTAATACGCTTCCTTGAGGGACTCCTGCTCTGATTTCTTTTAGATCAGTGTACACGTCTTCTGGCTTAATTCTGAAATATCTGTCAGATATATATGATTGTAAAATTTCTGAATATTGTTTAGGCATAAGAATTTTGAGTTTGTAGACTAAACCTTCATGCCAAACTTTGTCGAAGGCCTTAGCTACGTCTAAAAAGATTGTAGAACATACTTTTTTTTCTTCTAATGATTTTTCAATTATGTTAGTCATTCTGTGTACCTGATCAATCGTAGAATGTTTATTTCTGAAGCCAAATTGGTGGTTTGGAATCATTTTTTTCTCTCTTCTATTATTGGTTTTATTCTTTTTAGCAGAAGTTTCTCAAAAAGCTTCGACATCACTGGTAAAAGTGATAATGGTCTATATGAAGACACTTCATTTGGTGATTTTCCTGGTTTTGGTATCATTATAACCTCAGCTATTTTCCATAAATTTGGAACATATCTCAATCTAAATGCAGCATTGATGATGTTGGTCAATTTGACTATGGCTTTACGAGGCAGGTTTTTTAGTAATTCTCCAGTAATTAGATCATATCCTGGTGCCTTCTTATAAACTTTAAATTGTTATCGAAATTTTTCGATGCTTTTTCGAACCCCAATTTTCAGGATCGTAGAGTTTGCCGAGCTACTACTGAACCTGGTGTTAAACCCGGAGTCTGTGGAAACGGGCTGCATCTCGTGTTGGAGAAAGCGATGATAAATGTATTTTTAAAACAAAATCAATGGGAAAGTCCCCGTATTGAAATGTATTTTTGGTCGCTGTCTTGGCAAATCATTTGTAACTTATGCTGTCCAAAGAATCATCTTTATTTCCTAAATAAAAAGAGACGAAACCTAGCAAGCAACAGTTCGCCAACAACAGTAATCAAATATGACTCACCTTTCTTACTGTAGGGGAGCCCAAGCGGCGATTTTTGCAGTTACTTGAGCGCGTCAAATTATCATATGAGGAGAAAGATGGTACCCTGCAGATGTACCGCTACCATATTATATTGGCTCTTAACACAAGGGAGTTCGTTCAGGGGGGCGCGACAAAAAAATCTATCCTTAAAAATACTCGAAATTGTCATATTAAGATAAGGTAAGTTAAGTACATGCAAAACAGTAAATATTTCAAAAATCTGACGATTTGAGCGGGGCATACGGAAATGAGCGAGTCAAAATTTTCACAAAAAAAAGCGAATATTTCGCGAAATGAACGTCAGATCGAAAAACTAAAAACTACGTGTTCAATATTTTTCAAAAATCTATCGAAAGATACCAAACATGACCCCCCACGGAGAGCGGTGGGGGGTAAATTTAAAATTTTAAATACAAATCCCGCGATATTTCGAAAAATAAACATCGGATCGAAAAACTGCAAAATACACTTATTCAATATTTTTGAAAAATCTATCGAATGGTACCAAACACGACCCCCACGGAGGTGGGGTGGGGGGTCACTTTAAAATCTTAAATGGGAGCCCCCATTTTTTATTGCAGATTTGGATTCTTTGCGTAAAAATAAGCAACTTTTATTCGACACATTTTTTTCGAGTTATGGATAGATGGCGCTATAATCGGAAAAAACGATTGTTGGAAATGGAAAATTAAATTAAAAAATGGAAAGCGACCACTAAAATGAAAAATTGTACTCAACTTTTTTTGGTTTTAGGACCTAATAATCACAACCCAATAGGTCCTCATAACGCTCGAGTGAGTGCACATTTAGCATACTTTGCTCCTCTACCATAAGAAATAATGCCGTTCCGCTCAGAACATTTCTGTACAATTTTGATTAATTAAGTTTACCGATCTTGTAAGCTGCTTATGCTTTGTCACGTCCTCAACAAACATGGAGAAACAGCAAATTTTCTGTAATGACGTTGCCATATATAAAACTTGGAGGACAGTATAATTATTGATCCAACTTGCACCCTTTTGAAGGCTTAAAAGTGACATTGGACTGCTTCCTTCCTAATGCCGCGAGCAAGACAAGAATGTCAATGCCCTTTCTACGATATGTAGTCACAGAATCATAGGATTGAGATGATGTAAACGCAGAACAAGTATTGACCGTATCTTCATCTAATTCAGCTTTAGTCGTCACTAAAATCCACTTCTGATAGAGCAAGAAGGTCTATTAAGTTTGTTTTGTTCTTTTCATTATCAAGTTTATCTTAGAATTCATTCGGTGCTCTTAATTAACTTTATTTCTTTTGATTGGTGGTTTTCCATGCGTCTTGTGGTGGGGGAATGGGTCGATAATAAATTAATAATAATATAGCAATGTTAATAAAATATTAAACTGATTTAAAATAAAATTAAACAAATTTGTAGTGGAAATTATTTTGTTGAAAAATGCTATATAAAATTGCTCTGATATAATTTTATTGTAAATGAACTTAAAATAGTTATAATGACCAAAAAATCTAAGTTGACGGCCGGGGAGAAGGGTAACAACCCTATAAACTTAAACTTAAGCTTATAGTAACCCCCCCCCCATGCACATCAAAAAAATAATTGTGTCCTCTGAAAAATGCAACACTAAATTATTGTAACTTTTCAATTGACTATTTAGGAAATACTTGACTATCGACAGTGTGAGATTCCAAGATCTACATGTGCTGACTTCACGAAGGGTCTAGAAACCCACAAGAAACGAGGTGACGTTGCGCTGAAAGACTTCGGATATAATTCCAAAATAGCGGAGAAACATATAATACAGGAAATTAATTTTTAGAGATGCAGTCTAATAAATATGTTTTTAGCGTGAAATAAATAAAGTGTTATAAATTAATTATGTTTTTAGTGTTAAAGACAAATAAATTAAAATAGATTTTTGTCTTATATTATATAAGTTATTATCCGTAAAAGAGGTAAACTATTTACAAAAAGCATGTAAAAACTTCCGACATTCACATAATATTTACATAGAGATTATCGTCGTTGGAAAAGTTGGAATGCATAAATACACACAACTTGAACCTTATGCAAATGTCATTCCGCTTTTCTATTATCTTTATTGTCTCACTTGACACACGCCTCGGACATACATATATACTTAAAACTACTTGATAGTAATTTATTGCTATATAAAATATGCTTTATTCAAACGAGGAAAAGACAATTAATATTTCAATGACATTTACAAGACTTAATTGTTTGTTACTGTTAATGAGTTAGTGGAAAAAAAGCTGGATGGATTTATAGCTGATAGTTTTTGATTGATTCTGAGACTGTGCAGAATATTGTATGAAGTTGTTTGTAAACCTAGTCATTTCGGTCCTTATTAACAGACTTTACTAGTCCAATATGGCAACAGTGCGACTAGATCAGAAGTTTTCAAGCAGAGAGAGAGGGGTTCGACAAGGATACATTTTATCCACTGACTCAATATTATGGTTAACATATCATGTTTAGAATGATAAGTAGGTGAAGTAACGGTGGCTAGTAGAAAAATCTCCAATTTAAGATTTGCTGATGGCACTACACTTATAGCAACAAATGAATAAGAAATGCTAGACCTCTTTCGAAGAGCTGAAAAGCATTAAAGTTGATCCTAAACATAATAAAGACAAGACGAAAATAGTGGTGATAGATTCAACACTAATCAACTGAGCAACCAAACCAGTTACAGGAATATCAGATAGTAAACAGCTTCAAGTATCTCGGATCCAGTATAACTGACGATGACAACTGTGTAGCAGAATTTCTGAGACGCGTTGGTATGGCATAAAATGCGATGAGTCGGCTAACTGCATAAGTTTGGAAACACAGATGTATCTCTCAAAAGAACAAGAATAGATTGGTAAACACACTTATATTCTCAATATTTCTATACGGAACATTTGACTTTTTGCGCATAAGAACGCCTTTAAGTTATGGTGTCGATCCCGAGCCTTAATAATGAAGATACAACAAGAGAGGCAGAAAGAGAGAGGGAGAGATAGAGAGAGAAAGAGAGAGAAAGAGAGAGAGAGAGAGAGAGAGAGAGAGAGAGAGAGAGAGAGAGAGAGAGAGAGAGAGAGAGAAATAGCTACGCAGTTTGTTGATATTTTGGGTTACGTTTGTAGACACTGAGCAACATATTTTTAGTTTATTTTGTTTCTCTCGTTTTATATTATATTTCGGATAATAGATTCTTTACTCTTCACTGTATATTAATTATTTTTATTTTATTGCAGAGTTTATCGAGAAGACACATCTAGAGGACTTTGAGACAGACGATGTGGAGTTCGTAAAACCTCTGAAAATAAGTAATCCCGCTGATGGATCACCCAATAGTAAGCAAGGTAAATTTTAAATAATTTATTTCTTTGATATCTCTCTTCTGCCTTCCTTCCTTATGGAGTACTGGGTGGTCGTGCGTTTCTTAGCGAAAAGTAAAAGATGGCAGATGGCTGATTGACGAGATCAGCGGCTCCTCTGCTGTTTTATTCCTTTGAAATTTCCTTTAAAATATTTTCCATCGCTCTCTGTTTGACCTCTCTCCATCCCAGGCCAATTATTTAATGATTTTTTGTGACCGTTCTTCTCTAGCTATTATCTGGCCTTCCTTTTTATCTTCTTCCGTCTAGTTTTTCTCTGCATAGTTTTGCGTTTCTTATTTTGTTGAGCCAATATATTTTTAGGATTTTTCTCAACGATTTATTTAAAAAGGTTTGTAATATTTTGGTAGTTGTTTATTCCTGTCTCCAAAATTATATATCGCGTGTGTTCCAGATTTTCTTTAAGGAGTTATAGACCATATAAGACCATTTTCTTTAAGGAGTCATGTTGTGCCTTTAGGTTTTTTTTTATATCTGATCTAGTAGTACCTTCTTTCCATGATTGATCTCTAATATGATAAGTTATGTACTTCCTTTATTTGTCTTCCATTTATTTTAATTTTATTTCCTTGGCTGGTTTTTCTATATTTATTTTAAGCCCCCCTACATTGGAGTGTTTTGTAAGTTTGTCGATCTTCTTCTGCATATGGTTGATATTAGGAGACAAATGTCGTCTGCGAACCCCAACTCCTACAAACTGATTGTGCAAGTCTTTTATCGCTTAATTTCTCCATGATCCAATCCGTTATGATTAGGAATAATGTCAGGGACAGTAATCATTCTAGTCGGAGAGATAGAAGCGGATTTTGTGCGTGATAAGTAATATGGAAAAACTATACGGGGATATGTTGAATTAGTTATGTACAAGTCTTTCACCAATGGCCGGAAACCAGAGTTGGGGCCGAGGGTAGTTATAAGGGGTCAAAGTCGCGGTTTTTATTATTTTTTTTTGTGACGCTCATGATCGAGATAGTGCACCAAAATTTGGTAATAAGTAGGTCATGACGTAACTAAGTAAAATCTCTAGGGGCGGAACGCTGCGTGTCCGACAAAGGAGTGGGGGTAGAGGTGAATATAAAAAATATAAAGGGTTTTTTGCGACGTTCGTGATTGAGATAGTGGACCAAAATTTGGAAATAAGTGGACCATGACATTACTAAGTAAAATCCCCAGAGCCGGAAACCAGAGTGGGGGACGAGGGTAGTTATAAGGGGTCAAAGTTGCCGTTTTTATTATTTTTTTTTGTGGCGCTCATGATCGAGATAGAGCACCAAAATTTGGGAAAAGTAGGTCATAACGTAACTAAGTAAAATCGCTAGGGGTGGCACGCTGCGTGGCCGACAAAGGGGTGGGGCAGGGGTGAATGCAAAAAATATAGTGCACCAAAATTTGGGAATAAGTAGAGCATGACTTAGCTAAGTAAAATCCCCAGAGCCGGAAACCAGAGTTGGCGATGAGGGCAGTTTTAAGGGGCCAAAGTCGTCCACGTAGCGTTCCTTCCCTGGAGTTTTTGCTTAGTAATGTCATGATCTACTTATTCCCAAATTTTGGTGCACCATCTCTATCGTGAGCGCCACAAAAAAAAATAAAAACTGCGAATTTTACCCCTTATAACTACCCTCGTCCGCCACTCTGGTTTCCGCCTCTGGGGATATTACTTAGTTATGTGATGGTCTACTTATTCCCAAATTTTGGTGCACTATCTCAATCACGAACGTCGCAAAAAACCCCTTACATTTTTTTATATTCACCCCTGCCCCACCCTTTTGTCGGCCACGCAGCGTTCCACTCCTGGAGATTTTACTTAGTTATGTCATGACCTACTTATTCCCAAATTTTGATGCACTATTTCGATCATGAGCGTCACAAAAAAAATAATAAAAAACGGGAATTTGACCCCTTATAACTACCTTCCTCCCCCACTCTGGTTTCCGGGTCTGGGGATTTTACTTACTTATGTCATGGACTACTTATATCCAAATTTTGGTGTACTATCTCAATCACGAACGTCGCAAAAAGAACCTTATATTTTTTATATTCACCCCTACCCCCCACCCCTTTGTCGGCCACGCAGCGTTGCGCCCCTAGAGATGTTACTTAGGTACGTCATGACCTACTTATTTCCAAATTTTGGTGCACTATCTCGATCATGAGCGTCATAAAAAAAATAATAAAAACCGCGACTTTGACCCCTTATAACTACCCTCGGCCCCCACTCTGGTTTCCGGCCATTGGCGAAAGTCATGTACACAACTAATTCAACATATCCCCGTATAGTTTTTCCATATTACTTATCACGCACAAAATCCGCTCCCAGCTCTTAGACTATTCCTGTTTATCTGCGTTGTGTATAGCTATATCTTCTACCGTTTCTTCCGCACATTCCAGTCTGGCTATGTATCCCTTGTAGACTAATCTGATCAGGTTGATGTATTTTATGGGTAGTCATCTATTATGGGTAGTAGTAGTAGTATCAAAATCTTCCACAGTTGTTCTCTGTTTATACTATTGAAGACCTTTTTAAAGTTAATAAACAATATATTTATATTTCTCTGCCATTCGCTAGCTTGTTCCAAAATAATTCTTAGAGTAAAAATTTTGTCTATAGTGGAGTGTTTGGCGCGAAAGCCCGCTTGGTTGTTTAGTTTCTTGTCTAGCTCTGGCTTCAGTCTGTTTAATATGATCTTGGACATTATTTTGGATGGGGAACTCAGCATTGTTAATGCTCGCCAATTCTCGCATATACTTAGATCGCCCTTTTTTAAAGGTCAATAGATTTTTATTTAGTTCAATAGATTGCGTCAAATCTTTGGATGTTAATTTGACCACCTTTTCTTCCATGCAAATGAATGAAAATTTGCAGACATATGCATTCGCGGTGACAATACACGAATAGACAACAAAAAATTTTTGTTTATGTTTATTGTTTAAATAAAAAAAAAACGATTTTAATGGAAAAAGGCCTAAATTCTCTTGTTTTTTACAATGTAGAAACTTGAAACTTTTACGGATGGTAGCTAATGATATAACCTATACATAATTTCACTTTTTACGTTATGCGTCATAAATAAACAATAAAGTTTTAAATTTTGAACACTCATATATTTGTGTATACAGTACGATGCAAGTGAAAGGAATAAATTCGTTATTTCGTAAAAAGGCGACTTGAACTCTGGAATGCTGCCTGGGGTACACTTGTACCCCAACCTTGTTTGTAAGTTACACCAATTTGCAGTAGTAGGTGTAGAAAATATTAAAATAAACTTGTGAATAATAATATAATAAAATATTTTTGTATACAAAATAAATTCTTAGCATGTTATCTTAAGATTGTTTTTGTCATAAGTTCTTAAAACATACATATATAAATATTTTAGGTCGATTTTATTTGGGGTCCACTGTACCTCGATGTAGCAGATTGAGTTTAGAAAATAAGTGTAGCAATCCAGGGTTAAGGAAAAATCCCGAAAGAGGTCGATTTTATTTTTAAATTACGATATTTTGGCATATATGTCATACTAGTGACGTCATCCTCCTGGGCGCGATGACGTAATCGATGATTTTTTTAAATGAGAATAGGGGACATGCGATAGCTCATTTGAAAGGTCATTCAATTATTTATTCAATAATATAAAAATTTATATAATTATTTGTACAGGGTGTCCAAAAACAATTTTTTAATTAAATTATTTGACAAAAAAGAAGAGTGTATGTAATTTATTTAACTCAGAATACATTTACAGTTGCCCGTAAACAGAAAAAAATGTGTATTTCAGAAATAAACATTGCTTTTCGATTAAATTAAATATTCAAGCCAGCTTCCGCCAGCCACCTACCTCTTGGAAATTTTAACATTTAATTTACGCGAAAAGCAATGATTATTTGTGATATAAACATTTTTGTCTGGTTTCTGACAGCAGTAAAATGTATTTTAATTTAAATTTAATAAGTTACACACATTCTTCTTTTTTTAAACGCTTTTATTTAGTTCAATAGATTGCGTCAAATCTTTGGATGTTAATTTGACTACCTTTTCTTCCATGCAAATGAATGAAAATTTGCAGACATATGCATTCGCGGGAACAATACACGAATAGACAACAAAAAATTTTTGTATATGTTTATTAATTGTTTAAATAAAAAAAACGATTTTAATGGAAAAAGGCCTAAATTCTCTTGTTTTTTACAATGTAGAAACTTGAAAGTTTTACGGATTGTAGCTAATGATATAGCCTATACATAATTTCACTTTTTACGTTAATTGTTTACGTTATGCGTCATAAATAAACAATAAAGTTTTAAATTTTGAACACTCATATATTTGTTTATACAGTACGATGCAAGTGAAAGGAATAAATTCGTTATTTCGTAAAAAGGCGACTTTAACTTACGATATTTTGGCATATATTTCATACTAGTGACGTCATCCATCTGGGCGCGATGACGTAATCGATGATTTTTTTAAATGAGAATAGGGGACATGCGATAGCCCATTTGAACGGTCATTCAATTCTTTATTCAGTAATATAAAAATTTATATAATTATTTGTACAGGGTGTCCAAAAATAATTTTTTAATTAAATTATTTGACAAAAAAGAAGAATGTATGTAATTTATTATTAAGCACTTTTCTTTAGTTCAATCGTTTGTGTCAAATATTTAGACGTTAATTTGACTGCCTTTTCTTCAATGAAAATGAATGAAAATTTGCAGACATATGCATTCGCAGGAACAATACACGAATAGTCAATAAAAAATTTTTATATTTATTAATTGTTTAAATAAAAAAACACGATTTTAATGGAAAATATGCTTAAATTCCCTAGTTTTTTACAATGAAGAAACTTGAAAGTTTTAGAGATTGTAGCTAGTTATATGAACTATACATAATTTCACTTTTTACGTTAATTGTTTATATTATGCTTCATAAATAAACAATAGAGATTAAATTTTTTTGCCGATTCCGACTAATTTTCATGTTTGTTAATCATGTTATATTTTATACATATATTTTAATAAACATGATATATTTTAATGTTTGAAAACTGTTAGACTAAAAAGTAAAAAATAAAAAAATATAAAAAAAAAATTTTAGGAAACGCTTTTCTTTAGTTACGAGTGACTAAAATTAAAAATATTATAAAAAAATCAACTAAAAAGCAAGAAATAAAAAAAATTCAAACACATTCGTTAAAGAAAAGCGTGGGGCGCATCTTCATCGAATAAACGGTTTTTGCCCCACGCTTTTCTTTAACGAATGTGTTTGAATTTTTTTTATTTCTTGCTTTTTAGTTGATTTTTTTATAATATTTTTAATTTTAGTCACTCGTAACTAAAGAAAAGCGTTACCTAAAAAATTTTTTTTTATATTTTTTTATTCTATCTTGATGATTACACCCTCTTTCCATTCCTTTGGTAGCTCCCCGTCGCGTCGGTTCATATCTTGTTAATGAGTTTGTGTAACATTTCTACTGAAAATATATATCTGTAATCATAGCTAAAAAAAAATTTGTTTCTTATACACCACGTGATTTTTCCTTTCGTGATACGTACCTACACGGTCTTCTTTCTCTTCTAACATCACCACTGGACACTGTCGCTCTTCATTAGCAATTACAAAAAACTACTTACGATTTCAGTCATTAAAAAGTAATGTAAAAATCTAGCACTGTGAGTTTATGAGCGAGACCATTCACTTGCGCTTTGGTATAAAACATTTACGAGTTGAACAATTGTAACAAAAATACAGTTTATGACTTTTAAGATTGATTTATTAGTTGGTGACCTTAGCCGCAACAAATCATTTTATTTATGGTGGTACTTTTTTGGCTTAACCAATAATGATTTCGGTGATAGCTGCGTAGACATAAATATAAACTTCTTTCAAAGAACAAACCGATGGACAGATAATTGTTTTGTATAAAAATAAGTAAAGTTTATACGATGTCAGTTGGACAAGTATAAAAACAAAATTTGACACCAAGTGTCGGCGTCTTTTGTAAAACATACGCGGCGCAATAGAAATTAATGAGTAAACTTTTATTTTAAATTATGGTCTAAAATTTGTTAAACAGTAATAATATTGTTAATTATTCACATTTCTTTATGAAATTTACACCAAAGATGATTAAAAATACATAATACAAATGCAACTTACCATGCTTATTTATTTAAGAACTACAGAAATGAGCCTACACAAATGAGCCTATGTTGCGAAAATACTGTCACGATCCATTACTTTTGTGTCAAATTATCTTTATTCGTATCATTGATTAGCTATCTATTTAGAGTACTGTAATCGCCAACCAATTTTACATCTATAAGTCATTTTTTAATATGCAAATACCCGTCAACGAATACATAATTGTCCAAGTTCAATGCATAATAATCACCTAGGAAAGTTGTTTTTTCTCTCACTTCCAACTGTAATGCATTAGGGAGAATTCGATAATCTATTACTGAAAAAAGGAGTTTGGGATCAACTTTAGATAGAATTTTTTACATAATCTCAGAGTCAGAGTGGTAGTGTTGATTGGCCTTGTTAAATATTGCTGTTTCTAGGTACATGCTAACGTGTACGCAAATAAAAAAAGTTACGTACACGCGAAACGCCATCAAGTCAGTTACGTCACTATTTAGCGTGCACTGTTACTGGTTTTTTGCGTACACGCTAACTTGAGCCGCGTGTATGCTGTGGTAAGAATATACCGCGAGTATCAGTAAGTCATAGTGTTAGAATGTGTTTAATCGCGTTGTGTTTACACTTTAATATTGCTTAGTAAAGAGATTTCTTATGTTTTATTTGTTTAGTGTTAGTTTGAAATCAACTATTCTAAATGGGAAATAAGCCACAATTTAACTAAAAAAATATTTTATTAACGTTTTGAGGTCCAAATTGGACGTCGTTGTCAAAATACAAAATATTAATAAATTAAATAAAAATGTTCTTGCTTAGTAAAAAATTTCTTTTAATAATTTATTTAATCTGACTAATATTTGTATTTTGACAACGACATCGGATAGGACGTCAAAACGTTAATAAAATCATTTTTTAGTTAAATTGTGGCTTATTTCCCATTTAGAATAGTTGATTATAATAATTATCTTGAGTATAAAAATTATTTTAACAATATTTTGTACATGTCATGTCAACTAAATAGATATTTATTTTGCTAACCTGAAAATATACTTTTATATATGTATACATACATTGATTTATTACAATTATTAAGTTTGAAACATCTGAATAATAAATATCCCTTTAATAATAAATATTTTTCTATCAAACAAACACTTAACATATCAAAATAGCATGTAGGTACCAAATTATACAGTCACTGCGTACGCTAAATAATGACGTCACTGGCTTGATGAAGTTTAAGCGTGCACCTAACTTTTTTATTTGCGTACACGTTAGCGTGTACCTAGACACAGCGGTTAAATATAACAACTGAAGGTTGAAATAGTATGAACAAAGCAAATCTAAAAGAATTTGCAGGGTTCAAAAGACCTCTTATATTATAGGAAACTAATAAAATTTGTTCAGCCCATACTAACTGAAGATGACCATTATAGTCAAAAAATTCTTATTGGTCACTGTGATGATTGCTATAACAAAATTGTATTAATTACGATATCCAATCTGCGCAATTTCGCGTCATCAAATCTTGTAAAATATATGGGACATCCTGTATAAACATATATTACAGTTATTAAAATTTAAAATTGATGATTAAAAGTATATAATACAAATGAAATTTAATGTGCTTATTAATTTAAGGACTAAAGAAATGTGACAACAATTTTATTATACAAATAAAATAAATAATTGTAAGGCTATGACGACGACACTGTTTATATTGAGTTTATATTGCTTGCCGCCTTTGAAACATGAGAAGGAATTTTGGTCAGATAACGATACGATTTAAGTGTAAGAATTTCCGAACAATTTGACCAATTACACTTCAGTATTGCCCAATAAGATACGTTAGAAAGTAATAAGCCACACCCGTGTCCATGTGGACTACTACAAGGAATGATCAATTGTAAATATTTATGAATGGTTTATCTTTATTTCTATGCTCGCCGTAGAATTATGGACTGGACCCCAAAACGTCCTCTGGTTCAATTCACATCGTATCTACTGTAAATCCCAACAATATTTTAAAAAAATGTTCTGGTTTTACTTATTAGTCCAGTCGTCAAAGATTTAATCTCTAAAAACAAAACGAGCAAGCTAAATTTTGATAAAAATATCAATTTTGGAACCCAAAAGAGATGCAAAAAGTTTTGCACTCTTACCCTCATCATCTTTGGCTTCTTCGTGAGTCTTTGCTGCGTTTACTAGTAGTGTTCGCGCTGTACAACATGAACGTATTCAGAGTAAGTTCGGGATTAGTTTCCAATGCGCAGGCGTCAACGTAAACTTATCCTGGACATGCTCAGGATTTTTCGTTCCGCGAACAATTTTCGGATTCGTAATGTAATGACGGGTTGCATACATTAAGGTTAGAGAAGGAAGCCTTTTGTTGTCCCTTTCTTATTTCGAAATCAATGTCAAAAAAATGCAAATGCAACAAATTTGTATGTCAACATAGAGAAAGAAGAGAATAAAAGATACAGGCAAAAGTAAAGGCAACTTTCTATTCAATAATTCAATGCCTTTCTTAGAAGTTAGAAATTTGATTAGCGTCTTTCTTTATTATTTCGACAATATAATGTGGTATTTCCACGCCGAAATCCGGCTTACACTTTTGTAGAGAGTAAAAGATTATTGATATTTAGATATAAAAATTACCTTTAACTTCCTGGGGGTTGAAAATTATCTGAAGGAAGGAATAATTTAGAAAAGCAATCATTTCCAATTTTGATATGTACCTATGTATTGAATTTGATAGGTTGTGGTTGTGGCATTGTGTTGTGGTTTATTACACCACAAAAATAATGAAATATAACAAGACACAAGAAATAGTTTCAGAATAAGTTTGATGTGTTGTTTATGTTTCATTATATTCAATAAGAGACTAATTTAACTCATAAATTAAACTGAAAAATAAACCACAAGAATATGTAGGTACTTATAAGCTCATCTAGATAGAAGAAATTAAGTAAAAACAGAGTACAATTTATTGTAATACTTGATCGGTGGTAACACATAAGTACTACCGTAATAGATAATTATTATCGAATATCGAATGAAAATAATACTAGAAAAGGTATGTACCTAGGTACTTATTTATAAACATACGAAATGGAAAACATTGACAAAAACAACTAAAAAAGGTTTAATATAAAAAATATTAAAATTTGTTTGAAGAATATTTAAATGATACAACACTTTACATAATTTCAAAACTTTAAAGACCAGAATCTACATCTACAAGTTGTTTAACAAAACAATATTTTAGGTTAAGAATTGGAAGGAGTAAGAACAGAAATGTCAAGAAATTATTCCCAAATATTTTGTGCGTCTGTGCGAACTTAAAAATCCGAAACAAAATCCTCGAACGAGGGTATTTCGGACACGTTCAGGATCTTTTTTCTGTACTGCGCGAACACCGAATTAAAAATCTGGAGGGGCGGTCAGAGGGAAAGATTTGACCTCCGCGAACGCTCGATTTTGTAATGCGTAGGCGTTCTCCCTCTGGGTACCCTCGGGTTGTCCAGCGCGATCAAAGCTACTATTGTCTTCCATTGGTTCCGGTCCTTCCGGCGTGGATCAAGAAATTCATAATAGGGGGTTGGCAGACTTACCTCAAATAGCCCTTCTAGGCCTGGATATCTTGTCACAGTTGTGGGTTATCAACTAATCATCGACAAATTGTATTTTTTGTATAATTTAAAATTTAGAAAATAAATTGTAGAGTAAGATATAATAATATATGATCTGTTTTTACGTTTATGTTATCAATCTTACTAATTTTTATTTTTAATTACAGAAAGTGGAACTAACAGTGGTCATTTTCGACCAAAACAAGCAGAAAGCTGGGATCTTCATCCGGTGTATGAAATCAAAGCATTTGACAAAACTCTCTTCCTGGAACTGCATCACCACAACAAGTTTATGTCTCCAAACTTACATGTAAGTGTTTTTCTAGGTAGCAAATAACAGTTTTTATTCTATTCACGAAAGAAATAAGTCAAACCTTTCAAAGTTTTATACGTTTTAAGTATAATTACTTACTTGAAGCATTTGCCAAAAGCCAATTGCAAAATAGTATAACAACGTCTGGGTCAAGCCAAAGTTATCAACCAACTGAATTGGAACACCAGGAAGTGATATCAAATAAAGCTGAATCAGTGAACATAAAGTTCAATGAAAAGTTTAGGAACTTCACATCTGACTACCAAGACCAAAAGAGGTACTTACAATAAGAATCATCATCATCAATGGCGTTACAACTCTTCGTGAGTCTTCGCCACGTTTACAATTGCCTTCCATGTTTGTCGGTCCTGTTCCACCATCTCCCATTGTCTCACTCTCATTTTCTCCAGATTTTATTTGACTACATCTTTCCACCTTTTTCTAGGCCGCCATACAGACCTTCTTCCATCTGGTCTTTCCCAGAACACATTGTTTATAAGGCGATTGCCGTTACTGCGTATCGCATGCCCTGCCCTTTTGAGTATATTTGAGTCTATTGGCCTTTATATATCTGACTAGATTTTCCTTTCCGAATATAGACTCTAACTCTTTATTGTATCTGCGCCTCCATTCGTTTATCACGCTATTTCTGCAAGGCCACATATCATTCGAATGATTTTACGTTCTCACACCAGCAATTTATTTACTTCTCTTTTTATTAGCGTCCATGTTTCCCTTCCATACTCGACTGCTGGTCCTATTATGGTCTTATATATCTGGATTTTTGGACCTCGTAAAAGATGTGTTTGCTGCCATTATTTGCGTTTCAACTTCTCGCTCTATTTTGTTATCATTTGTGATTGTTTCTCCTTCTTCTTCTTGTGGTGCTTTCTCCTTTAGTGGAGGTTAGCGACTACACTGGCAAATCTGTCTTTGTCCAATGCGGTTCTAAACAAAGATGTTGAATCAAGGCCGGTCCAGTCTCTGATATTTCTAAGCCATGAAATCTGGCGCCTACCGGGACCCCGTTTTCCTTCAGTTGTTTCTCCTAGATATTTAAATTCTTTAACCACTTCGAAGTTATGATCGTTTAAAGTAATATTTGGCCTTATTCGCTGTCATTCTTGTTTTGAGGCGACCATGTATTTTATTTTGTCTTCATTTATTTTTAGACCGATGTTTAATGCAGCTTCTTCAAAGCTCGAGAAAATATCCTTAATTTCTATAGTGTTGATTGTGCCACTGCGTCTACGTCATCGGCAAAGGCGAGTATGATTTTTGCTCCAGAACAGTTATGTCTGGTTTGATTTTTGGATAAATTTTTCGCATAACATATTCTAAGGCCAGGTTAAACAACAATGGGGACAACGGATCTCCCTGTCTCAGTCCAGAATTTACGTAGAAAGCTTTAATTGAATCATAAGCCTGTTTGAAATCTATAAAGGTCTGATAATATTCTGATCAGTAGGAATAAAATATCTGAATTTCATGTCAATCTATGTTACGGTAACACCTTTCAAGACTTTAATCTCTAGTAGGTCTAAACTGCCAAGAATTCATTTACCAACAAAAATAATGATTTACTATTTCATCAATTTTCATCAAGTTTTTAAAAACGATTTTCAGACTAGAAGTCGAAAAGTGTCAGTCAGATAACCAAGCAGTAGTTTATTAGTTAAAATCTAAATGAATTTGCTTTGACTTCATAGCATTGTTAAAAACAAATTGTCAAAATAAAAAAAAATCAATCACTTAACCATTCTCAGAAAGTATTCAATAATCTTCGGCTTCGCTGTTGTTATTGTTGAGAAAAAACTGTAAAATCTAGCAGAGGAAGACCACCATATATATTTGAGTGCTTCGAAGTCTGTACATTCGCCATTGAGTCTTATTTCTTTCAGGAAATAGATTGTTGTACATACTAACACTAATAATTTTAGATATTAGTTTGGGGTATACTGACACCTCTTCTTTGCTTTCTTAACTACTAGGTAAGTTTGCTTATTATTTTTATTTTTGTTGACAAAAATCAAGATACTTTTGAGTATGTGAAAATAACGTTGAAAGCTGAACACATTCAATAATATTAAAATTGTTAAAAGTATGAAAGAATGTTCGCCTTTTTTCTATTTACCATTTCTTTAGTTAATATTTTCTCAGATGCACTAGCTGAATTAATGGATACTGCAAGATGTTACCTAATGTATGAGCAGAACTAAACGTCATCATATTTTATCTTTTCTTCTTCTTCTTCTTCTTCTTCTTCTTTAAATCGTATCTCCGTGGCGGGGCTTGGCAAACATCTTAGCATTCATAGCTATTCTGATCTTAGATGCGGCTGCCCTAAAAAGTTCGATACATGAGCATCTATACCATACCCGCAAGTTACGCTGCCATGGGATTCTTCTTCTTGCTACACTTCTCTATCCCGAGTGTGTTTCTTGTATAACTAACTAGCAACTCTAGTTTTGATGGTTTCTATTATTTCCGTACTGTTATGCATTCTTCTCAGTACTTCATTGTTTGTTACATGATAAATCCATGATGTTTTCAGGATTCTCGTGTATATCCACCATTCAAATAATTCGAGTTTCTGAATGGTCACCGAGTTTAGGATCCACGCCTCCATTTCTTAGAGTAGTGTCGAGAAATTGTAACACCTTGCACATCTAACTTTTAAATTCCGCTTTAGAATAATTATATTATGTGGATTTGATAGAGCTACTTCATGTAACTTCCTTCAATTTTTTTTTAAATTGTTTTTTATAAATACTTTAATGTTATTTTTAAAATAACCACATTTTGACAAAATTATCTTGATTATTGCTATACAATTGAGTATGTTTTGTTATTAATTGCTTTTTTACTATTGAATGATCTTTCTGTGTGTTGGAATCATCTCTTCCCCTTTCTTTGTCTTTTCCTGTTCTTTTATATGTCATCGGAATCCTGTCTTCCCCCTTAAATTATCATTTTCCTGTTCATATGTCATCAAAATTTTCCCTTCTACTTTCTTTGTCCTTTTCCTGTTCTTTTATATATCATCCTTTCGCTGTACCTCCCCTTCCCGCGATATTCCTTATTTCTATATTTGATGCCGTTCCTTTTTTTGTTCCGCACTTTGAAAGAGAATAGAAAGTAGTTTTTTATTAATTTTCAAGATATTTAGAATTTAGCATAAAATTCTTACTGAACAAACCTGTTGTTTACAGATTGCCACACACTTCAAGAATAATTTTACTCAAAGAACGCGGCATGATCCTCGTATATCTGGGTGCATCTACGAGGGACACATTAGAGGAGACAAAAGTTCCTACGTGGCTGTATCGCTTTGTAGTGGAATGGTAAGTGTTTCTATAAATATTACGGCATTGTGAGATTTTATATTATATGTAGTATGTATGGTCGAACATGCGCCCAGGATCGTCCTCTGTACACTACGCCCAGAATAGTTATAGACGTGAGCTGTGCGCAAAAGCGGTAGAGGAATGCAGAATTCATTTGGTGTTTAAATTAGAGGGTTGCCATGGTTCCTACAAATATTTACTGATTTATTTTGAAATAATGTTTATATTGAATCATTGTATATAACGAGTTGCATTTATTATTTATTTAAAATTATTAAAGTTTAAACGGTTATTTAACCATTGTTCGGTTAATATAAATTCTTTATATATTATAGTAATAATCTGAATAAGCTATTTTACCCAGTCTTTAATTTCCGTA
Source organism: Diabrotica virgifera virgifera (assembly GCF_917563875.1). Classification (NCBI taxonomy): domain Eukaryota; kingdom Metazoa; phylum Arthropoda; class Insecta; order Coleoptera; family Chrysomelidae; genus Diabrotica; species Diabrotica virgifera. The sequence goes on along the minus strand of NC_065449.1, from coordinate 7,623,662 downwards.
TACATACTTTGAATATCTTATTTTCGATTTTACTTTGTCGATTAATAAAATATTGACTCTTGATATCTCACAATAAAACACTGAAAAACGTTTGTTTTCTATGATATGTTTAGTTATATGCTCACGAGTCGGACCAGAGAATCGTTATAATACAGAGTGAGTCTGTAATTTGGAATAAATTCAATATCTCAAATACTAATCGTTTTTTGAAAAATACTCAGATCCGTCGATTAGTATTTCAAATTGTCCTTTTTGACATACAATAATAATGTATACAGGGTGTCCAAATTTAGAGATATGACGTCATCGTTGATTTTCTTAAATAGCAACATTGTCATTTTGATAGCTATTTTGATAGTGTGTGTAAATGAAAAATACCAAATTTTTATTCTCTACCATTTACAAGATAATAAAAAATAACAAAGTTATATCTGTAATTTGGAATAAATTGAATAATTCAAATACTAATTGTTTTTTGAAAAATACTCAGACCCTCGATTAGTATTTCAAATTGTCATTTTTGACAGACAAGAATAATGTATACAGGGTGTCCCAATTTAGAGATATGACGTCATCTCATCGTTGATTTTCTTAAATGGCAACACTGTCATTTTGATAGCTATTTTGATAGGGTGTGTAAAGTTATACATAACTGCAAAATTTCAAATATTTATTCCCTAGCATTCACAAGATAATAAAAAATAACAAAGTTATAAAAAACAAGTAATCAAATAATAATTGAATTTAATTATTTCAATTAAGCAAATGCTCATAATTTTGCCCTCAATTATTGTCAAAGAGGCAATGGGCAACATTATGAGCATTTGCTTAATTGAAATAATTTAGACTCCCCATGTCTCTACATTCATCACCCTTTTCCTTGCAATTTTTAGAAGGATGGGGAATAGGTATAAGAGAGAATCTGCTTCCGAACCAAGAAATCCAGAGATTTTATTATTTTTAAACATTTATTTGTTTAAAGATGGAGTCTTTTGGGTTTCGACAGTTTGTTAAAAGAGGTCGCTGTAGCGTCTAAATGTTAATTATATTTTGTAATTGACATGAATGGCAAAGATATTTATTTTTCTATTCAGAGCATCATTGCATATGCTTTCCTGACGAGAACAAAAGAGTTCGAAATGGTCCATAGAAAGATGGTAATGATCTCTGAATCGAAATTAAATATAATGCCTTTTATCTACGCACGGTTTTACTCACGTATCGAGTACTAGGAAGCAGATTTGTTGATCTTTACCTCGGTGAATTGATATGTTGTGGAGTGCAACTATGTAGACTCCCCATGTCTCTACATTCATCACCCTTTTTCCTTTTGCAATTTTTAGAAGGATGGGGAATAGGTATAAGAGAGAATCTGCTTCCGAACCAAGAAATCCAGAGATTTTATTATTTTTAAACATTTATTTGTTTAAAGATGGAGTCTTTTGGGTTTCGACAGTTTCTTGAAATAATTTATTTCAATTATTATTTGATTACCTTGTTTTTCATAACTTTGTTATTTTTTATTATCTTGTAAATGGTAGAGAATAAAAATGTGAAATTTTTGCAGTTATGTATAACTTTCCACACCCTATCAAAATAGCTATCAAAATGACAGTGTTGCCATTTAAGAAAATCAACGATGACATATCTCTAAATTGGGACACCCTGTATACATTATTATTGTATGTCAAATATGACAATTTGAAATACTAATCGACGGGTCTGAGTAGTTTTCAAAAAAACAATTAGTATTTGAATTATTGAATTTATTCCAAATTACAGACATAACTTTATTTTTTTATTATCTTGTAAATGGTAAAAAAATAAAAATTTGATATTTTGCAGTTATGTATAACTTTCCACACCCTATCAAAATAGCTATCAAAATGACAGTGTTGCCACTTAAGAAAATCAACGATGACGTCATATCTCTAAATTGGGACACGCTGTATACATTATTATTGTAGGGTAGGTATGTCAAAAACGAAAATTTGAAATACTAATCGACGGGTCTGAGCAATTTTCAAAAAAACAATTAGTATTTGAGATATTGAATTTATTCCAAATTTCAGACTCACTCTGTATATTGATTTATACTAAAATCACAATAAAGATGCATTAGAAATAAACAAACCAATACAAAACAAGAATGACGGTGAATAAGGAAAAATAATACTATAAACAATCATAACTTCGAAGTGGTTAATGAATTTAAATATCTAGGAGCAACAATAATTATCAATGACAACAACATAGAACGAGAATTTGAGATGCAAATAATCGTAAGAAGCAGATATTTCTTTGTAGTGCAATATCTAATGAAGTCAAAACTGCTCTCACAAGGTGCAAAAATCCAGATATATAAAACAAAAAGAGAAGTAAATAAATTGCTGGTGTGGGAACGTAAAATCTTTCGAATGATGTAGGGGAGTGCATATAGATTTTCACTTCGGAAAAAATCAAACAAGATAGAACTTTTTGTATTTTCATTAAGAAGTGTTTAATAAACAACATATTAAAAATTTCTACTCGAGAAGTGGGTGCTTCATTTTTTATTAAACAAATGAACTACGAAATTAGATGTTTTTTTAAATAACTCCGAAAATATAAATTTTGGAAAAATACTGACTTGCCTATTGAAAAATTCAGAAAATTTTTCAAAAAAACCTTATACAAAGAATTTTCTAAAATTAAATCTGTATCTTCTATAATTTTTTATTTATAACGCTAAAGTCACCCTTCTCACAAACATTGGCGCACTGTAAACTAGCGTACGGCGTACGGCGAAGTGCACGGTTGAGTTATCTTAATGTAATTATTTAACCAATGAATCAAATGAAATTTTACAAACTGAACATAAAATAAGAATAATTAAGCTATCTTATGGTTATAATAAAAAAAAATAAAATTTATGGGCATAAGTACGGTGTGGGCGAAAAGTGAGCCCAACATGAATTTTGTTTAAAAATGATTTAAAAATGTGGAACTAATACATGTTTTCTTATAAAACTCTCAATTTTGCACAACTTACCTTTTAAGCATCTTACTAAATGATGTTTCATTCAGAAAAAAATCTCAAAAATTTAATTCACATGATATGACGTCTTAAAAAATGTAATTTTTGAAATCTTCGTAGTTTTATAGAATTACCACCACTTTAAGACGGTATTACTCAAGTTTGAACAGATCTGTTACAGTTTTATAAGTGCTTTTTTAAAGATTAGGATGTAGTCTTTAAAATGCACTAAACTATTTTGCTTTAGAAATGCAATAGACTATTTCTTTTTGAGAAAATTAAGAAAGATAACAAAAATGTAATGCAAAAACCGAAAATTACTAGCTAAAAAAATGTTTATACAGAGTGATCAAAACTTTTTTCTTCAAAACTTACCTAAAATACATTTAATAATAAGCTTCAACAATAATAAATGTTCAGGAAAAAAATTTTTTTTAGCTCTTATACAGTATGTCTGCGTAATTTGGAACCTATTGATAACTTTTTTATTATCAGTTTTACGAAGAAAAGTTACTCTTTATAAGATACTCTGCATCGTATATGATCTAAGACGCAATCATCAAATATTAAATTTAATTAATTTTATACGAGGTGTGTCAAAAAATATGAATTTCACTCAAGAGTAAAATACCTTTAAATTTCATAATATCGAAAATTGTTATTAAGAAAAGTTGTTTGGAATTAAAAAATTTGTTTTAGTGTTCAATTACATCCTTCTAATTAAAATATTGTGAATAATAAAGGCACTTAACTCTTAAGAAAAATCAATATTTTTTACATACCTCGTATAAAATTAAAAAAGTTTGATATCTGATGGTTGTATCTTAGATTTTAGACCAAGGAGAGCATTTTATGAGGAATAACTCTTTTTCGTAAAAATGATAATAAAATAGTTATCATACTTGTAATAAAATGACAATGAGTATCCGTAATTTGAGAAAAAATTGAAAAAAATTTTTCGATTAGAATGATGTAATTTTATATTTAAACATAGTTTTTAATTTCAAACAACTTTTCATAATAGTATTTTTTGATATTCTGGAATATAAAGGTATTTTATTCTTTAACGAAATTCATATTTTTGACATAACTCGTATAAAATTGATCAAATTTGATATCTGATGGTTGAGTTCTAGATTTTTGACTATCCAGAGCATTTTACGAAAAAACAACTTTTTTTGGTAAAATTGATAATAAAAATGTTTTCCGTATGTGGTTCCTAGCTACGCCGACATATTGTATAAGAATTTCTTTATAAAAATTTTCAAATTGCAATGTCATATTCGGATTCAGCATAATCAAAAACAAAATAGAAACATATTTGATTAAAGTAAATTGATGAATTTAACGATATTTTTAAAATTACTTATACAAAACAATTGTTATTGTTTAAACAATTAATAAACAATTAGCGGCCAAATCTGCGAGTAGAACTTTTTACTTTAACATTTATATAAAATAACAAAAAAAGTTTTAGAAAAATATAAGCTTGTTTGAATTTTTCCGAAACAAAGCATATTTTTGTTCTAATTGCACTCCCCTAATGTGGCCCTTGCAGAGACAGCATGACAAACGAAAGGAGGCGCAGGCACAATAACGAGTTAGAATCTCTCCCTAGAAAGGAAAATCTAGTCAGATATGTAAAGGCCAATAGACTAAGATGACAAGGCATGTAACGCAGTAACGACAGTCGCTTCATAAACAATGTGTTTTGGGAAAGACCAGATTGATGATCAATAGGATGGCCTAGAAAAAGGTGGAAAGATGCAGTAAGAGAAGATTTTTAGAAAATATGTGTGAGACAATGGGACATAGTGGCATAGGACCGACAAACATAGAAGGCAATAGTAAACGCGGCACATACTTACGAAGAGCTGTAAAGCCATTGATGATTATGATGACTATACTGTAATATTGGTTGTTATATTGTTAGAATGTCATAACAACTCATTTCTCTCAGTGTAGCTATCTTAAAAAAGAAACATAGTAACGTACATAGTATCGTTAAAAGCCGACATTTAGTAGAATGTAAGAGAACCTGAAACGCATGTTTTATAGACTGCTTAACGGCGGTTCTAAAAAATTATTATTTCAATTTGTCGCGAATTTATGGGTCCCAGGCACGCAGCCTTTCTTATGGAGATGTTAAACCCACTCGAAAATTATTGCTGAAGAAGTTTTTTATTCGAGTAATTTATTCAGATATTTACAATGTTTAATATATTCGGTTTATGGACTTCCTTATTACTTTTTCTTTAGAGAACTGTCAGTTTTGGGTATTATTATAAACTGGTGGCCAAAAAATGCAACACTTTGTATACGGTTATTTATTTGGATCTAAAATATTACTTTGTAAGTCTTATATAAAAATATATATGTGATAAAGTTTTTACCTTTCTCTTTTCTTTGACTGAATTTTTTTTTTCGAAAAAATTAAAAAGATAAGAAAGTTTATTTCTGTGTTAACTTTTAGTACATTCTTTCACGGTTTTTGCTCTAAATTTTAAAGAACCGCTTGGATTGACATGAAATTTGGCATACGCATAGCTAACATGTCAAAGAAAAAAAGTGATATGGTGCCGATGTGTGCTTTTGCCCTGGGGGTGATTTCACCCTCACTTGGAGGTGAAAGAATATATGTCCAAAATAAGTCCGGAAATGGATAAACTGACTAATTTTAAGTAACTTTTGTTCTATAGTGCTTTTTCGCCAAGTCAAGACTTTTCGAGTTATTTGCGAGTGAATATGTTCATTGTTCAACAAAATAACTACATTTTTAGACGGTTTTTCGCAAATAACTCAAAAACTAAGTATTTTGTCGAAAAAAACGTTCTTTATAGCCTGTAAAAACGTAAAAAAAATGGTGTACGCGTTAGGTCTCTGGACCTCGTAGAACCAGAGATATAGCCAATGAAAAATAGATTCATATTCACCAAATTTCAAATAGAATATTTCGAAGTCAAATATCCAAAAAATTAAGTACTTTTTGGGGAAAACCGTGTGTATTTTTTTACAGTGTTTAAAAAAAGCTTTATTTCTGTTTATATAAAAAGTTTCTAGCATTAAATTTAAGCAAGTTACGCTCAAAATAAAGTTCGTCCCTTTTGTTTTGGCAAAAAAATGCTAATTAAAGGGTGGAAGACCACCCCCTAATTAGCAACTTAAATGAAATTAATCGTTACCGCTGCACAAATTATTTTTTTATGTTGTGTTTATATGATCTGTAAGTTTTATCGATTCAAAGTGCTTATTTTTGAAAAAAATTGATTTTATAATAAAAATTTTAAAAATTTTAATTTTGAAAAGTATTATTTTTTTCAAAATAACTTAAAAATTGTTAGATACCAAAATTCTCGAAAAACAAAAAAACTCAGCATTGCTTTTTTGAATATCATATATTTTTTTGTTTTTCTGTTAGACAAAAATTGATTAAGATTTGGTGTTTCTAAATTTGCATACATTCGTGATCAGTGACTCGTTCAACCCATTTTAAGTACAGCCCTTTCAAAAGTAAGGACTTTGAACCGATGAAACTTACAGATCATATAAACAAGACATACACGAGTCAAGAAACTTGTGAAGTAACGATTAAGTTCATTTGAGGTACTAATTAGGGGGTGATTTTCCCGATTTTTTTACCAAAAAAAAAGGGACTAACTTTATTTTGAGCGTAACTTGTTTACTTTTGATGCTAGAAATTTTTTTTATAAAACAAAAATTTTAACTTTTTTTAAACACTTTAAATAAGTTGTATTGAGTTTTCCCCGAAATGTGCTTCATTTTTGTTTATTTCACGTTAAATTATTCCATTTGGAATTTGACGAATATGAACATATTTTTAATTATCTATAACTCTGCTTCTACTAGGTATGGAGACGTGATATATACACCATTTTTTTAAATCTTTTACAGGCTATATTTTTGCTAAGAATATTTTTTCGAAAAAATACTTACTATTTGAGTTATTTGCGAAAAACCGTCTAAAACCGTGGTTGTTTTGTTGAAAAAATGAACATATTCACTGGCAAAAACTCGAAAAGTATTGACTTAGTGAAAAAACTCTATAGAACAAAAGATACTTAAAATTAGTCAGTTTATCTACTTCCGGACTTACTTTGGACAAATATTTTTTTACCCCCAAAAGGGGGTGAAAACCACCCCCGGGGCAAAAGCACATATCGGCACAATATCACTTTTTTTCTTTGACTTGTTAGCTATGTGTAAGCCAAAAATTTCATGTCAATCCCAGCGGTTCTTTAAATTTTGAGGTTTTGCAATATTTTACCGTTAAAGAACGTACTATTTAGTTTATTTGTAAATTTTAGTCATTTTGGATTGTTTTTGATTTACCCAAAAAAATTAAAATATCCCTGAGTAGACCATCGGCTGTAGAGTGTCTAACGATAATCAAAAACATTAGTCAATTCGTGATTAAAATTAAATAAAATTAAAATAGTCAATTAAAATTTAAATAGAAAGCATCATCTCTTTTTGCGGTTCCTTATCCCTAAGGAAGTTGGCCATTACATTTGCTCATTTAGTCATATTTGCAGCCGCCCTAAATAGTTCTCTGGAGGTCATATTCATCCATTGTCGTGGGTTTTTAAGCCAAGACTTGCGTCTTCTTCCTGGTCCCCTTTTGCTATTGATTTTGCTTTATAAGCTAGGCAGTTCATACTTTTCATTTCTTATAATGTGAACAAAATATTGTGTTTTCCGTTCTTTTATTATAAGCATAATAAGCTCTCTTTCCTTATTCATCCTCCGCAAGACTTCCCCATTTGTCGTATGTCTCATGTAGGATATTCTGAGCATTTTACGATAGCACCAGAGTTCGAATGCTGGGATACTTTTTGTGTTGCTTCTGTTATTGGACAGGCTTCAACACCGTAGGTAGAGCAAGGTGGTGAAAACATAGCACTTAAGTATTCTAGTTTTCAATGAGTTATTCAGCTGGCGGTTGCATAGAAATTTTTGCATTTTGTAAAACACTCTACGTGCCTTTTCCAAATGTGTTCTTATCTCTGGTGAGTGGTCCCAAGTTTTATCAAGATTACTTCCAAGGTACTTTATTTTTGTTACTCTTTCCAGATCTGTTCCGTCGACATTGACCTTCATCCTTTTGTTTGGTGCTTGCTGATGACCATCGTTTTTGACTTCTTTGTATTCAATTTCATTCTAAATTCTTTACAGGCTGTCGTTACTCGGTCCATTAGGACCGAGTGTTCAAGATGTCTTTCAAAGCTTTCTTAAATATCTTCTCAGAGTAAACATTGAATAGCAAAGTTGACAGGACACATTCCTGTCTTACTCCCTTCTCGACATTGATTTTTCCAGATGTTTCGCTTTTTATTCTGATTTTAGCATTTTGTTCTTGGTAGCGATTTGAAACAATCCTCAAGTCTTTATCGTCGATATTACATGGCCTTAAAATAACTAAGAAAACATTCTCTCATATAAATTATGAACTTCATAAAAACCGATCGAAAATTAAAACATCTGTTGGTTTTTGCAACCTATTACATATTTCACTGACGTAGGTAGACGTAATGATATAGGAAGCTATTTATTTACCTGAGATCCACTACAGATCATCAACTAAGGTAAACCAAACAAATATTAGTAATATTCGCAAATTCCAATAATTGGAACAGAGTTGTTGGCTTTCCCACGTAAACAAATTAGTCAGTTTTAGCAGACTTTCCAAACAATGTTAGAATTTTAATGCTTCCTAAATCGAATTAACCATTTCTTTTTATGCTTATATTCTTTCGCTATATTATTAATTAGTTGTTTAGTTTTCTCATAGTTTTCTCCTATTAATACATTAACGGAGACTATAGAGCCGTCAAAGCGAAGTTCACTACGTGGCATGACGGCAGTAGCCGTCCAAAACAAAACGGTCGTTTTTAGACACTACGGCTATAGCGGCACAAATGTGTATTTACCGGTGAACAACTGAAAGCCTAGTGCCATGTTAATTTGCCAATTTTTTAGATTTTTCCTTTTCCACATTTTACAGGACTTGCATCTTCAGTATGCACGTGGTTGCTAAGGGAGTAGTTTTTATCGTATTTTCTCTTGAATTTGTAGTTGTTCTTGATACATTTAACGATATTTATTGTATATCTTCTTCTTCTTTTGGCATCATAACCCTGGATGGACCTTCTCCTTCCTTTTCCTTCATTGTCGTATATTCATAGTTTTCAGGTCGTCTTCCACATCAACCAACCATCTCGTTCTGAACCTGTTTTTTATCGTCTTCCTATTTTATAAATTTATTGTTTTTACTGATTTTACACTTTAAATAGAACTTAAAAGAATTTAAATATATCACTGTTTGACACATTAGCGATATGTAGGGGAGCAAAGTATGCTAAATATGCAGTCACTCGAGCGCTTTGGGGACCTATTGGGTTGTGAAGAGTAGGTCCTAAAACCAAAAAAAGTTAAGTAAGGTTTTCCATTTTAGTGGGGACTTGTCCATTTTTAATTTAATTTTCCATTTCCAACAATCGTTTTTTTAGATTATAGCGCCATCTATTCATCATTCGAAAAAATGTCTCGAAAAAATGTCTTATTCTTCTTTACGTGCCATCTCCGCGACGAAGGTTGGCAATCATCATTGCTATTCTCACTTTCGACACTACAGCCCGAAATGTCTAAAAGTTACTTATTTTTACGTAAAGAATCTAAATCTGCAATATAAAATGGGGGCTCCCATTTAAGATTTTAAACTAACCCCCACCCCACCTCCGTGGGAGGTCGTGTTTGGTGCCATTCGGTAGATTTTTCAAAAATATTGAATAAGTGTATTTTTTAGTTTTTCAATCTGATGTTCATTTCGCGAAATATCGCGGGATTCGTATTTAAAATAATAAATTTACCCCCCATCCCTTTTTCTAGGGAGTTTTTCTAAGGACAGATTTTTTTCGGCCACCCCTTAACGAACTCCCCTGCATTAAAAGCCAATATATAGTAGAGGTACATTTTCAGGGTACAAGGTTTCTCCACATGTAATAATCTGACGCGCTCGAGTAACTGCAAAATTCCCCGCTTGGGCTCCCTTACCATTATGGTTAGATCTGTTTTTAAGCTGTCATATCTTTCGCAATTTAGGGCTATGACTAACTTTAAATAAAAGTAAGAGCCCGATTTTACATTCCGTAGAAGACTTTTACTATTTATTGACTTATTAACATCTTCAACAACAAAATTATCAAATTGAAATTATTCATTTATTCATTGTCACCGGCAGAATTGAGATAAATCGCTGTTTTATACCAATTATTAAAGGCTGCTGGCGATATTTTTAAATAAAATTTTCGATAATAAAATAAATGACAGTCGCATTTGTAACAATAAAAACACGTGCCACAGGTCTAATAGATTTATAAACGAATTTGCATATAATAAAACGCAAATCCCAAAAGTTATCTAGGGAACGAATAAATGACTTTTGGTTCCTTAAGAGAAAAGTCAGGACGGAAAAAGAAATTTGAATTCCATGTATCTACTATAATACCTCTACGAACGGAGAATCCTATGAATATGTTTGTAGATAGAGTTGGTAACGAAGTTATTTTGCAGGGATGAAAAAATTTACGGAAATGGTCAGAACAATTAAAAATCGCAAATTGAAATAATTTGGTCAAGTTATGCGTCCCCAGAGAAGTACTATATATCCAGAGAGGTATAATATTTAATAATACAAGACAAGAGATACGGGAGGGCTAGGTCGAAGAAAGAAAGACGTGGCTTAGAAACCTGAGGAAATGGTTTAACATTAACAGATCCTCTGCATCCCTTTTCCGAGTTACTGTGATTGCTAATGAACGATAATCGGGCATGACATAGAAAGAAGAAAGAAGGTTCCTGGCTTTTCTTCGAAGTAGTACGTTGGTTGTGTTTTGTCGAAAGTTTTTTGAACTTATACACACATTGTGAAATTATCTACAAGCTTTTCTTCTTCTTCTTGATGTGCCTATCCGTGACGAATGTTGTCAATCATCATGGCAATCTTCACCTTATTTGCAGCAACGCGGAAAAGCTGCACATATGTTGTGTTGAACCAGGTTCTGAGGTTCTTTAACCAGGATGTTCTTCTTCTTCCTGGACCTCGCTTTCCAAATATTTTTCCTTGCAGGATGGCTTGTAGGAGGGCATATCTGGATTCATTTCGCATAATGTGTCCAAAGTATTCCAACTTTCGAGATTTGATGGTGGTCAGTACCTCTCGGTTCTTCCCCATTCTTCTAAGGACCTCCTCATTTGTGATCCGATTAGTCAAGCTTTTAAGCTTGCAAAACCAGCTGCCCGTTGTAGTAGGGGCAGTAGAGACCATCTCGTACAACTGATAGTTATTCTAAATGTTTCATTTAATGCATGGGACCGATAATGGAAGAGAACTGTGTAGCGAAGGTTGAAAAAGACATTTTTATAAGAGAAGACATTTTGGTTTATACCAGAAAGGAGGGCAACCGATGCCTTGTTGAGATGATAGAGAAATATGGCGAGAAGAAAAGAGAGCTATATTTGGTATTTTATAGATCCTGTCTTGTGTGTGAGTACAGTCTAAAAAAAGATTCAAGAACAGAGACTGCAATCGTTTGGTCACGTTAGACGTAGAAATGAAAACTATGTGGAACTAAGAATAGAGCTGTTAGAAGTTAATGGAAGGAAAAATAGAGGTAAATCGAGGAGAAAATGAAAGGACTGTGTGGCAGGGAACTTGAGAGAGAAAGGTTTAGGTGAAAAAGACACGATAAAAAGAAATGAATGGCGAAGAAGAGTAATGCAGAGCGACCCCTGAAAAGGGAAAAGCTGAGGAAAAGAATAAGAAAATGAATTGTGCGTTTACTAGTTTAAAGGTTTTTCTTTTCGAGGGAATACTCAGTTTGTCTGAGTAAACTAAGCTCTCAATTAGTATTGGAGGGCGCATTGTTTCGTCATTTTTATAAATGTTAGCACAACCTACAAGCGTCTATTACTATTAATATTAAACTTCAGTATCCATCAGGCTTGCCATTTTTAGAGGCCATGGAGGTGTTACCAGAAAAATGGACCAATAAGTTTTCAATTAAATATCTTTTAAAAATATTTTGAATATTTTGAAATATTTTAAATATTTTTATTAGGTTGAAAACTTTGACTTTCATTTAGCAGATGTCGCTAGGCACCTACTCCATAACGTCGGCGTCGGTTGCAATGCGAAGATAAACTCTCGGAGTTTCGTCACTTGGGGCAGAGAACAGCAAACTTACGCCTCTCTGATGATGACTCCAATTAGAGTCGAAAATCGTCGATTTAGAGTGCTGTTATAAAAGACAGTTTTGCCTTCGCATCGCAACTAAATAAAATTGGTATACATTTTTATTTTAATATTAAACTATTTAGAAAATCTAACAATAAAACACTGAAAACGTTTGTTTTCTATACTTCCACAAAATTTATTACAACTATGTGACTACAGCTGTTTCGGCAGAGTGCCTTTCTCAAGTGATTTAGATTACTATGGGTTTGCCTTTTTAAAGTCTTAACTGAAGAGATTGATGAGTGGGGAGCTGTTTGTCTCGAGTTGGTCATTCAGAATTATATCTGTATTTTTCAATTTATTAATTTCCATAGATTCTAATAAAGATAGCTTAAGGCCTTTATTCTGAATATGCAGAATTTGAAACTGTTCATTACAAGAATGATTATGATCTAGAACAGTGATACTCAACCTGCGGCCCGCGGGCCGCATGCGGCCCTCTAGCGTTTTTTATGCGGCCCAAAGGCTAACTAAAGGGCCCTGTGATCAAATTATTTGTCAAATTTCACGTGTTTTTCAAATTATTTGATAGTGTGCCGATGGGTTTGAGGCGTGTTTGGGAGTGAGGCAGACAATTTAATGATTTTAATTTTAAATTATATTGAAATTTTTAAGAACTCTGATTAAAAAGTAAGGTATTATTAAATTTTAATAATAAATTATTAAAATTCATGAACAAATACTCATTTTAAAAGTAATCAATACTTATTTACTACATTGCAACGACCCATTTAGTAATCACAAGAAAAATTCTGGTACGGATTAACAAAAAATTTTTTAAAATAATTGTGACCTTGAAACAACACCCTGTTTATTAAAATTTTCAATATTCGTCTGCACATATGAAAAGAACACAAAAATTTTAATTGCTCGCTTCAATTTTATGCGCAGACAATTTAATGACATTAATTTTGAAATTATATCGAAATTTTTGTTTTGAAAGTTCGAGATCTTAAAAATTTCGACATAATTTCAAAATTAAAATCATTGAATTGTCTGCACAAAAAATGGAAGCTCCATTAAAGCTCTTTTCAAATGTGCAAACGGGTTTTGAAAATTTCAATATACAGGATGTATACAGGATTTTACAGGAATTTTGATTAATCCGGACCTGGATTTTTCTTGTGATTAGTAGTTGGGTGGTTTGGGTTCTAAATGTGACATAATGTGTACTAAATATCAAAAAAATATACAAAGTGTTTCTAAAGTTATGGGTCCAGAAAGAAATGGGCAAAATCGATAAAACACCTTGTAACTCGGTTATAAAGTCGGTGGAGCAATAAATTTAGTATATCTAGAACCGTCTCATTTACCTCTATTCACCATTCAAGTATTTCCGTTTCCCAATGAAACACCCTGTATACTACTTCATCTTGATTGCGGCCCGCAAGCTGTGGCAATAGCTACTATGTGGCCCAGGAAAGAAAAAGGTTGAGTATCGCTGATCTAGAAGGTGAAGTGCGTATGTAAAAGTGTCTGTTTTTCTATTGTTGAAAGCCCTTTTGTGTTCTGCTATCCGTTTGTCAAAGGTTCTGCCAGTTTGACCGATGTAAGTTTTCGGACAGTCACCACAAGTTAGTTTGTAAACACCACTCTGTAGTTGTTTTCTCTTTCGGCTCTTATTGTTCTTAATATATTTGCTTAAGTTGTTTTTAGTTCTAAAAGCTGGTGTTATTCCTTTCTTTTTTATGTATCTGGCTATTTTTGTTGGTATCTTGCCAGTATATGTGATAGAGCAGAACGTACTTTGTTCTTTCTGTGGTGGTGGATAGACTAATTTCAGGGCTTTCTTATGGAGTTTTTGGTTTAAAATTTTGTTGATTGTTTGTTCGTTATAGCCATTGTTTACTGCTATTTGTTTAATGATGTTCAGTTTTATCTCGAAGTTATTTTTTGACATGGGAATTTCTGTCAGTCTATGTATCATGCTATGGTAGGCTGCTAATTTGTGTTGTGTAGGATGCGATGATGAATTGTGTATAGTGGTGTCAGTATGGGTGGGTAGGTTTATGATATACGGAGAAATCATGTTTGTTTTGTAATCTGATAATTGTTACATCTAGAAAGTTTATGGACTTATTCTGTTCGGTTTCTATTGTAAACTCAATATTACTATGAAGTGAATTAATGTATGATACAAATTGGTTAAGTTGCCTGTTAGTTCCTGTAAAGCATACGTGGATGATATACTAGTACAGATATAATTCTGAATGACCAACTCGAGACAAACAGCTCCCCACTCCTCAATCTCTTCAGTTAAAGACTTTAAAAAGGCAAACCCATAGTAATCTAAATCACTTGAGAAAGGCACTCTGCCAAAACAGCTGTAGTCACATAGTTGTAATAAATTTTGTGGAAGTATAGAAAACAAACGTTTTCAGTGTTTTATTGTTAGATAAAATGAACTTCCATTAAGTGACGGTCGAATCCATCAATTATTTAGAAAATCTTGTAATTAAATTCCTTTCTCACGAGAGATTATCGTACAGAATACAATACGTAGTATACAAAATGTACATATTTATTTTTTCTCGTAGAAAAGACCTTGAAAAACTAGCAAATTAAATAACAATGCGCTTGTTCTCACATAAATATAACTCAAAATATCCGAATCATTTTGAATAAATTTGTTTCGGTTGGAGTGTTTTACTAATGCACTTGCAGTCATTTGTCAATATATTTTAATGGTTCACATAGCACACCGAGTTACATAAGCTATTACATTAAAAATAGTACTTGATAAACATACCAAATGCTTGTAATAACAATAAATATTTATTTTTGTGGTAGTCGGCGATTTATACAGGGCGAGGAAGTTTATTTGAGGATTTTACGTAAGATTTCAAAAATAAATTAAGACATTAACTCTTTCGTTCACGAATTAAATTTCTTTAAGCTAAAAATCTGAAAATTGCAACAGCAAGAATAATGTTTTTGCGAATTTTTGATATTAGTTTTACATTTTCAAAATGCATAGTTTGGTTACTACAAGATGTCCTTATTTGAGGATATCAATAAATCGTGAGCCAATGGAGTAAAAATATTAGATATTTTTTTTAAATACCGACAAAAAAAAACAAAAACTATTTATTCAATAAGTAATGTATGGTAGTATCTTACACAACAATTTTTTTCTTTACTTATACCGTTTATTGATATATTGGGAATACCCTATAATATTTAAATCAACGCTTATACAGAAATAAACATTGTATTGTATTGTATATGTGCACATTGTATACACAAGCCATAAGTAACTATAAAAACATATTTCAATAAATTAAATACTTAGTTCAAAAGCTGTTACATGTCAGCACAAGTACTCATTGGACAGAATAGGATGTCCATAATCGGGGACAATGTGTTACAAAGGTAAAAACATATGGAGCTACATACAAAAAATTATGGAATATGTTGTTTTCAATTGAGGACATGGTGGACGAAAGGGTTAAAGGACCGAGAAGATTGCACTTATTTGAGACATGAAAGGACCTCGATGATTGTATCTATTAGTGTATAACACTGATAGGTTAACTAAAACAGACATTAAAAACGAAAATTTGATGATAAAAACGAAATATAACTATAATATAAATATAAATATAAATATATAAATAATAATTATATTATGACAGTAAAATTAGTAGGTAGTTAATAAAGAATTGTTTAATTTTTTGTGAGTATGTTCCTCGTATCGTTCTAGGTGAGAATCAAAGAAAATACTTATGTATATCATCAATTACATAGAAAGACTCCAGGATATGACCTTATTACTGGAAAAATCCTTCAGCAACTCCCAGAGAAAGGCTTTCAATTTCTTCTGAGCCAGTTATTTAACGGTATAATGAGATTAGCTCATTTTCCATCACAATGGAAATTAGCACACTTAACAATGATACTAATGCCAGGAAAAGAACTATAAAATGTACAGTCCTACCATCCTATTAGTCTTCTTCCAATAGTTTCCAAAGTTTTTAAAAAGCCGACACTTACTAGGCCAATGCCTGCACTAGAAAACGAAAATATAATATCACACCAATTTGGGTTCACAAAACAACATTCAAAAAGATAACACGTATAGAGTTGTAGAGAGAATGAATGATCACTTTGAGAATAATAAGCCAGGAAGCCATTTGATAAAGTCTAGCATTACGGTCTCTTATCTAAACTAAAACAGATTTTAGCAACTAATTACTATATAGTCTTAAAGTCCTATATTACCAATAGAAGCTTTCTGGTAAACTAAGAGAATGAATACACACGCATACAACTAATTTACATCTTACAACCTGTATTATTCTCGTATTCCAAGTTCTTTTAAATCCTGGTTAATACCATCAATCCATCTGGGCCTACCTCTCGGTCTCTTCCCGTTTAATTCTTTTCTTAATACCATTTTTGGGTTTCTCTTATCATCCATACTTTCTACGTGTGCCCCATTTTTCTTTCCCATCTAAGAAGATGTCCCAGAAATAGAATAACTTGGAATTACAGTGTCCAGCTACGGAGACCTGGACAAAGAAATGAGAAATCAAGTACAAAAAGCAAATACTGGCAGGATGTCTTAATAATACTTTATGCCGAAACCGACATATTAACACTGAGATGAAGTCAAGAATTTATAAAGCTAGTGTGAGACCAATAATGACATATGCATCAGAAACAAGACCCGATACAATCACAACACAACACTACTGGAAACGGAAAAGATGAGAGTACTCAGAAGAATTACAGGAAAAACGCTGGGAGATCAAAAGAAGTGACAACCTTCCACAGAATGATTCCATCCGCCAATGAACAAGCAGAATTGTTTATAAAAAGAAAGAAGAAAAACTTTAATATTTCACTCTGTATTGTATGTCCTCCATATTTTAACATTTCTACGATTATTGTATCGTATCCTGGGGCCTTGATATTTTTCTCTCCTTTTATTACATATTTTATTTCTTGTTCTGTTGGTGCATACCCTGTATCATTGGCTAATTATAAATAAGCTATTTTAACCTGAACTTCAATACCAATCGACTGGCGAGTCGACGAATAAAAATGTATGTAGTCAGTTTACATACTAGCACGTTTTGCTCATTTCTAATCTATCGTCAATTATCGAGATTTTAGGTTGTGGATACTCAAATGCCTGAAATTAGCATCGATACAGTTGTTTGAACCTTGTATTTGTATAAGTCTGTAGTTTACGATCCGAGCTTGAGCACGAAATCGCCATCTGGTCCGCGATTAGCAAAAACTCGATTATAAAAAGCTGTGGTTTATTTTTGAGCTTCAGATTTTACGGGTAGTCCGGGCTGTATCGTCGCCCCCGTTAGGTAAATTATTCCGATTCGATTTTTTTTTTGCCCCAAAGAAGACCCCAACAATTATGGAAGCATAAATTTACTAAACACCGCACTTAAGCTTACCACAAAAGTCCTAACGAACAACAAGGATTCAGATCCGGAAGATTCTGCGTAGACGCCGTATTTGTACTGAGACAAACCACAGAAAAGGCCATCGAGTACAATAAACCAGCATATCTATGTTTTATAGACCTGACAAAGGCTTTCGATTGCATCCAAGTCGAAGACGTCGTACACATACTGTATAGAAGAAACATAATATACCGATCAATATTATACAAACCATCGAAAACATCTACTTTCATAATCGAATACAGGCAAAGATAAATGGAAAACTAACACAGTTTATACCAGTACAAAGCGGAGTCAGACAAGGTGACTCGTTAAGCCCACTGATCTTTAATATTATAATTTTATTATTTTTATTTATTTATTTATTTATTGTTTATACATATGACCTGGCCTCTAGTGACTAATCCAGGTCGTTTTTTCCTGATGGGATTACAGATATTTTTTTTATATTTTTACATTTTTTACTAAACTACTAAATCTATTTTTACAATTTATTAATTAATTTGCCATAATCTATTAATTACATTTAACAAATTTAAATAAACAATATACATTTGTTAAAATATTTTTGGTACCATCAACTCCCTTCTAAGTTATAAAGACAGTCCCTCTATTTTCAGAAGAGAGTTGGTAGTCTTTTTATTTATTTTTTTTAATTTAATGAATTATTATTTATTGAATTATTATTTTTATTTATTTATTTTATATTGAATTATTATTATTATAATTGAATTTATATTTTATTTTATTTATTTTAACTTTATCTTACTCAACTTCATCAGGGTTGGATTATTTGTTGTCTTCTTCTATTATTATAGATTTCTTGTTGTTTTTTAGATATTATTTCTGTTAGATTGTTTAATATTCCAAAATATTCTTCATTTTGTAATATATCTCTTATTTCAATCCTTTCTAATCTTCTTCTCATTTCTCTATGTTCTTCATTTTCTATAGTATTTTCACAATGTAACACTATATGTTCTGGTGTACCTAGTTCTCCACATTCACAATATGCATCATCTTTTAAGTTAAATATTTCCAAATATGTTGGGTACGGTCCATGTCCTGTTAAAAAGTGTACTAAACCTTGTTTTGGATTAAAATAATTTGGAATGTTTTCTAATATTGGTATAAAATTGTATAAACGTCTAGATTTTGTTGAATTTTCCCATTCATTTTGTCTTTTTCTATTTATTATTTCTTTTAATTCTCTTTTATTTCTTATATCTAAAGACTGGATTATATGCAAAATGCATATGCATATATATGCTGCATATTTCTCATGTTTTTCATAAATGCATATGCCTTGCATATTTGGAGATTTAAGAGCATATAAATGCATATTTTGATGGGAATTTACTCTACCCCATTTAAAAATAAGGTATATATTAGTAACATCAACATCCATTAAAATAAAATGTGAAAGTAAATATTTTGCTGTTAAGCTCCTTTGTTGTTGTACCCATAAACATAATGGGCGTTATTTATAGCTGCAGGTATCATTATCCGGATATTTAAGATTTATAGACTTCTCAGAATTTACAAATTACCTAAGTAAATACCGATTATATTTTGAATAACATTACAAATATTACCTGTACTTTCTGCTGGTGTCGGCCAACTATGAATTATTCTGGGAAAACCAACCAAAACGAAATTTTAAGGCAGCGTTGCCAATTTAGCTTATTTTATGCTAGATTTGGCATATTTTTGTGTTGTTTAGCTTATTTATTTCTTGTTTAGCATATAGCATATTTTCTAGCATATTAAATAATATAAAAATTATTTAGTAAAAATCGAAAATCTTCTAATTCAGAACAAATTTTTATGTTGGCCTTACAATTACTAAAACAACTTAGGAACTCTCTCACAGGAACTTGAAACTGATATCAGTGAGTCAAATCTGATTCCTAACAAAAAATGTTTAACCATTCACACATACACACCTACATCAGCAAATCCCTTCGCCTTCAATAATGTTTATATTAGTACTTATGTCTGTGGACCATGAGATTACTATTAACTACAGGATCATGTTTCAGCATTTTTTAAAACAAATAATTTATCTGTACTGGGTTATGCTTGCTATAGGGATTTTTTATTAGTTGATAATGGAATACCTACTGTTGAACTGATCATTCCATCATTCTTGTGAGGTTTGGCAAATACTATATTGGTCGAGTTGGCAACACTGTTTTAAGGGTAGGATAGATTATTTTATTTTATGAATGGTTAGTCTTAAATCAATCGCCGATTATTCAACTTTTGTGATTGCAAGTTATTGACTATACTGTGTAAAAAAATCATTTTATTATTATTGTGAAAATGCCTAAAGTAGCAAGGGAAAAATCAAGTCTTCTCAGAAGTTGGATTGGAAGTAACAATCATCTAAAAGTTATCGACAGTGAAAGTATGTTTTGCACCATTTGTGATAAAAAGGTAAGTTCTCCACTTCAATAGATTTTTAAACTTATCAAACTTCTTTGCACATCTATGTGTCTGTCTATTCTAAAATGACAAACCGTCCCATTTCTTCAAAAACTGTTTTTTAAAGTTCGCAACGGTTTGGCTTATACAGAGCGAGGTGTTGAGAGTGGCCCACCCTGTATACTACGGTACACTGACTGTACTTTATTGTTTGACGATTTCAATTTCACTTTGAGAAATAAAAAAAAATTGGGGGAGGTTTAAAAAGTTTGATCATTTTAATGTAGGTATCTATTTACGAAAACATCTAAAACATCATTATCATTATATTCCAGATTCCATGTCAAAAGAAATTCCAAGTAGTTCAACACATAAAAACTTCACTTCACCAAACTAAGCTATCAAAAAATGATAATAAACCTCGCCAGCAGATTCTACAGAACAGTTTGCAGATTCAGAATACGTCAGTTGGGCAAGAAACCTTTGCAAAGGATTTATGCCATTTTTTTTTGAACTGCAATATCCCTCTGCACAAGTTAGAACATAAATCGTGTCAAAACTTTTTAAAAACTTATTGCAAGATTAAAGATAAACCAGCTCAAATACCAAGTTCTTCAACTCTTCGGAAAAAATATGTCAGTGCATGTTACAAAGATGTGATGACGAGTATTAAAAATCAGTTAAAAGCCGATTATCTTTGGATTTCCGTCGACGAAACAACGGATACAAAGGGTCGACAAATTGCGAATCTAATTGTTGGAGTTCTTAACGACTCTGGCGATTTTAAAAACTCATACTTAATTAGTGTAAAATGTTTGGAAAAAACAAACTATGCTACAATAGCTAGATTTGTTAACGAATCCCTAACAAATTTTTTTTTACCTGATCAAGTACCATTTGAAAAAATATTATTAATGCTTAGTGATGCCGCCTCATATATGATGAAAGCTGCATCCAATCTTAAAATCTTTTTCCCTAATTTAATTCACTGTACATGTTTGGCGCACGGCCTAAACAGAGTTGCAGAGAAAGTTAGAATTGAATTTCCCAATGTAAACACCTTAATAAATAATGTAAAAAAAGTATTTCTGAAAGCACCACTACGTGTACAGGTATATAGGGAGATGCTTCCCGATATTCCTTTACCACCAGAACCAGTATTAACCAGATGGGGAACTTGGCTTAAAAGTGCTATATTTTTATCTGAACACTACGACGACATCAAAAGCGTTATTTCAAGTTTTGATCCGACTTGTACCGCTATTGATAACTGTCAAAATATTTTTAAAGAAAAGTCTATTAAAAATCAATTGTTGTATATAAAATCGAATTTCGATATCATTGAAAGTTCAATTACAAAATTAGAGGCTCAAAATTTATGTCTTCACAATAGTATGTCTATTGTTGATTCGGTTAAACAGAAAATAACAAATCTGAATGGGGAAATTGGAGTAAAAATTAAAGATAAACTTGATGACGTTTTAAACAAAAATGAGGGTTTCACTTTATTGCGTTCAATAAATAATATAATCAATTTTGGAAACTTCGATGAAAATATTAATATGGATCCGTCTCTAATAGCAAAGTTTAAATATGCCCCAATTACATCTTGTGACGTTGAGAGATCTTTTTCTGCCTATAAACAAATATTAACAGATAGAAGACATAATATTAGTTTAGAAAATATGAATCAATATATGATTATTTATTGTAACAATAAAAATATGTAAATTTGTTTTATTGTACTCTTTTTATAATATTAGTTTAGAAAATATGAATCAATATTGTAACAATAAAAATATGTACATTTATTTTATTGTACTCTTATTTATCTTGTGGTCAAAATAAAATATTTTGCCGTTTTATTTGTCACAAAACCTGAAGTTAAAAAAATATATTAAGAAATAATAATACAATTTGGTTTAAATTCAAACCTATTTATTTATTTTTATTATTTTTTATTTATTTATGTATTTAACGTAAACCATAAAATTATTCATATAAAAATAAGTGCATATATAAATGCATATTTGCATGTTAATTGTGCATATTCAGCTTGTTTTAAAATGCATATTGCATGCATATTTTAGACATTTTTTAGTGCATATTTTCCAGTCTCTACTTATATCTAATCCTATTATTTGTATTATTTTTTCATATTTTTCTTTTTTTAGCCAATAATTACATGCTCTTTTTTGTGTTTCTAAATGCATTGGCATTACTCCAGTTAAAACTGTGAGTGCCTGTGTAGTCTAAGAGCTAGTGAACCTTTTGACTAACGGTCGTCCTGTAAGGCTAAAAATTTGTAGAGTGATAATTCATAGCACACCAAAGCTAAAAACCATGACCTGGCAGGCCTCAGCGGTGCACGTGTATCTACCAGGTGAATCGAAAAGTGCAAATTTAGGGGGTAAAATAAACTTTCTCCTGTAAGGTTTAAATTTAAGTATGTGTTTGAGTAAGTCATTTAGAAGAAATGTGTACAATGACAGGCGATTCTGAAGAGCATAAGACCTTGCCAGGCGAGGGGAAAGATTAGGGGTTTTTATTAAAATTATTCTTTTTGCATCGAACAAATTTTTTTTAGGCTTTTTGAATCATTCCAAACAGAAAAGGTCCTTAGTTATTTTTCTCTTAAGTTAATAGTTTTTGTTATATAAGCGATTGAAAATTTTGAAAATTGCGAAATCGGCCATTTTTAACCCAAATCGGACATTTATCTAAAAATTTCAATATTGGCAAGGTACGCAGATATTCCTTAAACATTGATTGATGAAATCCCGAAGAGTTTTTTGCAATAAAATAACGAAAACCGCTTTGTTTTTTTAATTGCTAATCAAGCGGGCGCTACACTGTAGTATAATTGAGGACGTTTGAGCTTGCATAAATTCATTATCTCGAGAATGGGCAAATTTGAAGAGAAATCCTCAGACAGGTCGATTTTTATTTTTGAATTAGGACTTTTTGGTATATATATAATACTAGTGACGTCATCCATCTGGGCGTGATGACGTAATCGATTATTTTTTTAAATAAGAGTAGGTGTTGTGTGATAGCTCATTTGAAAGGTTATTTAATTCTCTATTCAGTAATATAAACATTAACATAATTATTTATACAGGGTGTACAAAAAAAATTTTTTCTTCTATTTGTCAAATTTAATCAAAGTTAATTTAATAAAAAAAATTTTTTTGTACACCCTGTATAAATAATTATGTTATTGTTTATATTAGTGAATAGAGAATTAAATAACCTTTCAAATGAGCTATCACACAACCCCTACTCTCATTTAAAAAAATCATCGATTACGTCATCACGCTCAGATGGATGACGTCACTAGTATTATATATATGCCAAAAAGTCCTAATTTAAAAATAAAAATCGACCTGTCTGAAGATTGCTCTTGAAATTTGCCAATTCTCGAGATAATGAATTTATGCCAACTCAAACGTCCTCACTTATACTACAGTGAAGCGTCCGCTTGATTAGCAATTAAAAAACAAAGGGGTTTCCGATATTGTATTGCAAAAAACTCTTTGGGATTTCATCAATAAATGTTTAAAGAATATCTACCTACCTTGGCAACTTTGAGATTTTTAGATAAATATCCGATTTGGGGTTAAAAATGGTCGATTTCGCAATTTTCAAAATTTTCAATCGCTTATATAACAAAAACTATTAACTTAAGAGAAAAATCACCAAAGACCTTTTCTGTTTGGAATGATTCAAAAAACTTAAAAAAAATTTGTTCGATGCAAAAAAAATAAATTTAGGAAAAACCCCTAATCTTTCCCCTCGCCTGGCAAGGTCTTATGCTCTTCAGAATCGCCTGTCATTTTACACATTTCTTTTAAATGACTTACTCAAACACATACTTAAATTTAAACCTTACAGGAGAAAGTTTATTTTACCCCCTAAATTTGCACTTTTCGATTCACCTGGTAGATACACGTGCACCGCTGAGGCCTGCCAGGTCATGGTTTTTAGCTTTGGTGTGCTATGAATTATCACTCTACAAATTTCTAGCCTTACAGGACGAACGTTAGTCAAAAGGTTCACTAGCTCTTAGACTAGTGTTGCAGTTGTTCCAAATGCTCCCGTCATTCTTACAAGAAATCCTCTCTGAGCTCTATTAATTTTTCTGCATTTTTTTTTTATTTATTAATCTATGTGCCCATACACTTGAACCGTACCCTACAATTGATGCAAGTATTGTACTTAGGTAGGTATATTCTCATCTGTCGGAACTAGCAATGCTATGCATGATCTTTGTTGCCTTTTCACAGACACAACTCATGTGTTTTGTAAATAATTTTTGTTCGTCTATTACAATACCTAAATATCTTGTTTCCATTTTTCTTTTTATTGTTTTCCCTCTAATTTTTATAATTGGATCTCTTTCTAAATTTGCTTTTATTAAACTATATGTTGTTTTTGAATCTGATATTGTTAATTTTACGTTATTCATCCAATCATTTACTCTTATTAATACTTCATTTGATTTATTTTCTAATTCTCTTTTTGAGTTTGCATCTATGATCAACAAAAAATCATCTGCATATGCTATGCTTCCAAGCACTTCAGGATCTATAGTCAATTGTTCCAACAGTTCCTGTAGCATTACATCCCAGAACATAGGTCCACATACTGATCCTTGCGGACATCCTTTTGTGATATGTTTTGTCTTTTTTCCTGTTGGACAGCTTAGGCTTGCATATCGGTCTTGACAGTATATAATTATGGACGAAATAATACAAGCAGTACGTAAAAGTCATGGTTACAGAATGGGGAGCAAAGAAATCCAAATATTATGTTTGCAGACGACGCCGCATTAATCTTTGAGACAGAAGACGACCTCCAACGATCCATACATCTTCAATACAAAGCCAAGAAATACAATATTATAATATCAGCAGAAAAAATCAAATGTATGACAACATCTAAATACCCACTACGATGTAAAATCGAAATTGATGGGAAAATAATAAAGCAGGAAGCAAGGTTTAGATATCTGGGAATAGATATAACTACTTACGGAGATGTTTAAGAAGAAGTACGACAACAAAGCTTGAAAGCAAGTATAGCGGCATCTCTTAATGACCCAATCTGAAAGAACAAACACCTAAGACAAGACACAAAAGCAAGAATCTATTAAGCAGCAATTAGACCTATATTGACATACACGGCGGAGACAAAACCTGACACATCTAAAACGAGACGATTATTAGAAACAACAGAGATGAAAATACTTCGACGAATATTAGCGAAAAGTCTGTTGGATAGGGAGAGAAGCGAAAACATAAGAAGAGCCTGATAGTGTAGAAGACATAAATGGATGGGTGACAAAACGGAAACAGGAGTGGAACGAACACATTAGTAGAATGGTAGAGGATAGGATAGTACGAAAATAACGAGATAAGTCACCAAATGGACGAAGAAGTATTGTCAGACCAAGAAAAAAATGGTGCGATAATTTAACAATGTCGGAGGCTGGTAAAAAAGGTTTTTTTGCATAAACTTACTCTTTGCATAAAAAGAGGTCGTCCTTATAACAAATCCACAAGGTGCTAGGAAGTACCGCGGTCGGAAAATTGTTGAAACAATTTTTTTTAAACAAATTCAAAAAGTCAATTTTTTCACTTCTTTTTTTAGATTCTTTGAATCAATCAAATCAATTATAAGCATAAATGGCCTGTTGTGATTTTTCTCTAAAATTGATTGTTGTCGAGTTATATGCGATTTAAAATTTGAAAAACGCAAAAATGGCCATTTTCAAGCTTAATAAGTCGCTTAAAAATTATTATTATGTAAGTCAGAAAGTGACCAAATCAAATTTAAAGCACCCCTACAAGATTTTGAAGAAACTTTTGTCATTACTTTATTAGTAAGGTGTTATTTTTAAATATTAACAATGAGCGTTAAGCGTGTATTAGCAGGCCGTCAATAATGAGTACGAAAGAGATGCATCATTCCAGTCATCCAATGGTGCATCTCACTCGCACTCATCATTGACGGCCGGCTAACATGCGCTCATTGTTAATAATTTAAAATAACAGCTTAGTAATAAAATAATGACAATTCAGGATCTTGTAGGGGAGACTTTAAAATCTGATTTGGTCCCTTTCTGACATTCATAAGAATAATTTTTAACCGAGTTAAGTCTTGAAAATGGCCATTTTCGCATTTTTTTAATTCTTAAATCACATATAACACGACAAAAATTAATTCTAGAGAAAAATTACATGATAACTTTTTTGCTCAGAGTGGCCCAAGGAATCTAAAAAAATTAGTTTAAAGTGAAACAAATGATTTTTTGAAATTGTTTTAAAAAACTTGTCTAAACAATTTTCCGACTGCGGTACCTCCTGGCACGCTGTGGATTTATTATAAGGACATCTTTTTGAATAAGCTTGTGCAAAAAAATGAATCAGAATAATTTATCTAACGGATCGAGCATAGAGCCTGGACTATGTGGTTTATTTTTGAGCTTCAGATTTTACAGTGAATCATCGATTTTTTATTGCTGTTATACTGTTACATCATAAAAAAAGAACAAACAGTAGTAAAATTACACACGACAAATGTAATAGGTGGTTTATTATCGCCTGTCAAAATAATTGCAGATATTTTTGTAGCAATAAGAAAGGAAATTGTGTCATGTCGTTGCCAGTGTTGTTAAATAAAGAAATAAACACGTAAGAAAAATAAAAACTTATTTTTATTTCTTCACACATTAATTATTATCAGACTTGGCAATTATGCACAGAGCATATTTTGCATATTTTATACATTAATAAACTTCTCTACATCATAGAGAACTGTAGCTCTCGCTAACGGCGCACACCCCTCTACATGCTTTTTTGCATGTGTGTGCGACACTATATTATACACAAAATTTTCTCAGCCTCACTGAATCCCATTTTAAATTTTAGGAAAACACCCGCCAATTCCAGATGTCAAACATGGTATAACTGATTTTCAAAATTAGACACGCGTTGGACAGGTATTGACCAATTCTATCAGAAATCGCAGAGGACTTAAATTTTCGAAATTTTTGGGGGTTTTGGGGAGGTGCGCGAAAACATGCCCCTTGCGAAAACTGGGGAGGGCCGTAAAAGACACACCCTTGGACCAAAATAGATTCAAGAGTCGCCAGCCCAGAAATTTACCCAATTTTCCATTCATTAAAAAGGGGGAAATTCGGGGCTGATTTAGAACCGGTATATTTTGTGACTTTTAAGCACCCATGAGCCACCTATAGGACTGGGTAGGTCCAACAGGAAATTTTTTGGGTGAATGCATCTCAGGCTCAAAGAGAGATAGGAAAACCGTAAATACACCAGATCGGTAGCGCTTGCATTCAGCTTTCAAATTTTGCCTAAGTGGTCAGGATCGGACATATACACGGCCCAGTATAGCCGGAAAACTTAAATATTACGTTGAAAATTTTGGTTTTTCGACAGTTATTCAAAATGTTCACATACGAATTACGCCAATATCTGAGCATTTGTACTCCAGATGCTTCTAAAAGTGTATTCATATCTGGAAAAATTGGAATTTTTAAGTTGTAGGCCTCATAAGTATGATCATATCCATTTCCGATGAAAACAAACGGTTTTTCAAGCTTATTCTCCAACACATGATCGGACTAACGAATCAAGCGGTAATACATCCCCTAAACAAAAAAAGAGAAGCACTGAATATCATAAAAAGAAGAAAACAAGAGTACTTTGCCCACGTGATGAGAAATCCGAAATATAAAATGCTACATACATAATATACAGTGAGCACGTAAAGGTTGGAATAAATTCATTTTCTCGAAAATGGACGATTTTGGAAAAAAATCCCGAAACAGGTCAATTTTTAATTTTAAATTACGACTTTTTGGCATACATATCATACTAGTGACGTCACCCATTTGGGCGTGATGACGTCATCGATGATTTTTTTAAATAAGAATAGGGGTCGTGTGATAGCTCATTTGAAAGGTAATTCAATTATCTATTCAGTAATATAAACATTAACATAATTATTTATACAGGGTGCCGAAAAAATTATTTTTTGAGTTATATTTATTGACATAAAAAGAAGAATATGTGTAATTTATTTAATTCAAAATACATTTTACTGCTCTCAGGAAATAGAAAAAAATGTTTATTTGAAAAAAAAAACATTGCTTTTCGCTTAAATTAAATGCTCGAATTGTCAAATGGCAGTTGGGTGGCTGCTTTAATATTGAATTTGCAAAAAACAATAGTTATTTGTCAAATAAACATTTTTTCCTGTTTTATGATAGCAGTAAAATGTATTTTAAAATAAATAAATTACACAGATTCTTCTTTTTATGCCAATAAATTTAATTAAAAAAAAATGTTTTGGACACCCTGTATAAATAATTATGTTAATGTTTATATTACTGAATAGAGAATTGAATTACCTTTCAAATGAGCTATAACACGACCCCTATCCTTATTTTAAAAAATCATCGATGACGTCATCACGCCCAAATGGGTGACGTCACTAGTATGATATATATGACAAAAAGTCGCAATTTAAAAATAGAAATCGACCTGTTTCGGGATTTTTTTTCAAGATTGTCCATTCTCGAGAAAATGAATTTATTCCAACCTTTACGTGCTCTCTGTATAATAATATCCAAGGAAACATAGAGAATAACATCCTGGCTAGGAACCTTCGCTAGTTGCATCGAGTAAACACCATGACACTATTTAGGTCAGGTCGTCGCCTTAATACTATAACTTGATAACTCGAAATTAGTAGTTTTGAGATAAACGGGTTTAAAGATTTTAAAGATATTTGTGCTGCTACCATGATGTTAGTAAATAGGGAATCCACTCGGAAACTTTAAAATACTGTTCCTTAATTTATTGGCCACTGATCTATTTAGGAATACGTTGCAAATTTGTTTTCCAACATGGAAAATAACATGAAAAATAAAGTTATCAACTTTTAGCACTACCATAATGTTAACGTTTGGTAATGTCGCATATCGTGCCAAGTTGCATCTAAGTTAACTTTTTAACAAAACTGATATTTTAAGCAGTATTTTGGTAAAAATTAGCCCTCTGCCATGGAGGTTGCCAGATCTGCTAACAATTCTCGAATTTTTGCATCAATATGAACCGAATTAACAGATAGCAATTACGTGGTAAGCTTAATGGTTTTAGAAAAACACGTGCTACAACTAGATAACTAGAGTTAGCTGGTTGTAGCATTCAGTGTATGTCGAATTCACGATTATTTCGATTAAACAATAACTTGATAACCCATCTTGTCAAGTTTTAGCACTGAACATTAGTGGCATTTGAGTTTTATCAACTTTCGCCAATCATAAATAAATACTTAACCCGTTTGGAGCGAGTTGTCAACTTCTTACACAATATTGAGACAAATAAAATACATCTTGCGAACTAGTTATCTCAAAAACGTCAATTTTGGAGTTATCAAGTTATAGTACTAAGGCGAACAGGTGTGGACAAAGTAAAAATTATGCAACTTATCGCCAATGTTCTAGGAGCACAAGGCACTTAAAGAAGAAGAAAATATTGCATTCAAATACTCTTTTAAAATTCAAAATACCTTTCTAAAGCACTTCTCTCTAGTAAAACAAACTAAACTGTTAATTTTCGTTAATTCCCTGGTCTGGACCTTGGGTTTTAGCACCGAGAAATCAATCTGCGAAGCTCTCAAACACTTTTACTGCATCAACGTTAATTAGTTTACATTTAAAAGTAATCAGGACTTCGTTTTAGAATCGAAAAAATGATCAGCATCAGCAAGGTTGTTTAGTCTAAGTTTTTGCTTCATTTCATTAAAATCCTTGCTCTTGCCGTAGTTCAAGGCGAAGAAGACGAAATTATGTCCAAAAATAATCTCAACTTGTAATGAGCAAACAAAGTGATTGCCGTAAAATATTCTTGTTCTATCGATATTTACAGACAAGATATGCTACATGTAATAATATAAATATGCTACATATTAATTTTAAGTTTGGGTGAAATGGAAAAAATAACTTTGATCAAATGCATCAAAAAGAAAAACAGAAAAGTTTTAGATTCTTTACTGATTTAACCTACCATAGCTTAAAAAATCGTCATGAGATACGAAAATACCACTGAACGTCTAAAAATCATGCGAACAAGTTGAATTTTCAGCCAAGAAAGATGCAAAAAAGTTTGCTACTTCTACACCCTTTCACTTAAAATGGAGGAATACGAGGAAAATATCGATTTAGATGTACGCTGTATACGCTTTAGAAAAAATGTTTCAAACAAGAAATGTAGCTGAGATAATTCTGAACAAAAAGGTTTATTAGCACTTTTTTTGTAGAAACAACGCTTGAAGTGAACGACGATTCTGAATATTAGATACGCGAGAAATCAATTTTTTAAATATAATTAGAGTGTCCGAGTTTAAAAGAGAGTTTGGTTTCCGTAACGGGTTTGGAACGAGAGAGGCATTGTTTGGGATGAATGTACTTGCACAAAGATGTCGTGATATATATGTAGACATATACTGTTGTTTTATTGACTTCAAAAAGGCATTTGATCGTGTTAAGCACTCAATATTAATCGAAGTTCTAAAAGTCATTTGCTTGGACGGCAGGACGTTCGCATAATTGCAAATTTCTTTCGAAATCAAACATCAGTTTTAGTAGACGGTTTTGAAACATTAAAAGAGGATTACGACAGGGATGCCTCTTATCGCTCCTGCTTTTCTGAAAGAATTGTCAAAAATGCACTTTCTGAAAAACAAGAAGGAATAATAATTGTGAGCAGTAAAGTCATCAATACAATTTGCGATATGTAAATTGTATATTCGTAATATTCGTTATATTCGTAAATAATTTTATGAATGGGAAAAATAGAGTGGAGAAACTATACCTAAATTACCTTCAGATTCCTAAATGCATAACTGATTTTTATAGAAAATATTTTGCAGAAACAAATACGAAACATCTTTGGCGCGGTTCTTTTTAAACCAGCACTCCCTGAAACCTGATAATCTCAAGTGAAAGTCTTTTCGGACGTGTGTGAACTTCGCCAAAGTCAAATCATGCTCATGTTCAATGTTCACCTAATACTAATTGCCACTGACAACCTCTTTGAAAACGTATACTCTCGGCAAGGTGAGAAATTGATACTAATGGATGCTGCACACCGTGAAAAAGAAGTCTTAAAACATTTGCCTACAGGTGAATGAGTATAATATCTTCTTTCAGCCTTGGAGAAGCAGAATTGATAGGAATCTGTATATATAACCTTTAGTAGTATAAATTTTTTTGAAGTTATACTTCTTTGGCGCGATTGACAGTAAATTTTGATTATTCTGAGCGCATGCGCACACAGCCAGTATGACTTAGTTGCTAATCTTTCAAGTTATGTATGTATCAGCGCAAGTAAGGTATGACAAAAATATATTAGTGTTTTTAGTAAATATATTTATTATAATTTTTGTGTCTTTGGATTTGTCTTCCCCGGGAGTATGATAATATAATTATTATTGAAAATGTTTATTCACTTGATCTACAGTTGGAAAAATGAAAGAATACCCATGAATCACATCAATCACTTATTTTGTATTTGCTGTCTTTTTCTATAACAAACGTTTGTTATTTATAGAAAAAGACAGCAAATACAAAATAAGTGATCGATGTGATCGTTAATGGGTATTCTATCATTTTTCCGACTGTATTTGTCGTCGTGATTGTAGTTAGAAATGGCAGCTCACACTGATCAAAGACACTTCTCTTCAAGTAGATGGGAGGAGCTGATTTGAAAACCTCTCTTAGCTTTCCATAAGCCGCCCAAGTCGACCCTATTCTATGTATTAACTCATTGGTTTGGTTGTCTCTACTTAAACGAATTTCGTGCCCCAGATATTTGTATGCTGGTGTTTGTTCTATACTTGTTCCAGCTATGTTCATGTTCTCACTCAGAACGAGGTTTGTCATCACTTGTGTTTTTGAATGATTGATCTTTAAACCCACTTGTGTAGAGGCATTGTAGAGCCTTTCGCACATTTCGATGGCATGATCAATGCGATCTGTTATCAGGACTATGTCGTCCGCGAACCTGAGTCGACTAAGTTGATCTCCATTTATGTTTATGCCCTTTTCGTCTATGTTTGCGCCGTTACACATGTATTCCAATAATGTTGTGAACAGTTTTGGCGAAATGGTGTCACCCTGGTGATCTCCACGATGAATGTTGAACTTGCGAGTATCTTCATGGAGTCTGACGCATGCCGTAGCATTATCGTAGATATTTTTGATGACAGTGGTGTAGCGATGATCTTCATTCTTTTAAGGCTTCTAGCATTTTTTGATCGTTTACTGTGTCAAATACTTTCTCATAATCCACAAATATTGGATGTTTTGTTATAATCTATACATTTTTCAATGAGGCTTTTAATAACTTGTAGATGGTCATCTGTGCCGAAGCTTGAATTCTGCCTGCTCATATGATTGGTAATAGTCCATTTTGTACGAAAGTCTGTTGGTTACGACTCTTGTAAAAAGCTTATATATGTATAGGCTAATTGGTCTATAGTTTTCAAGATTTGTTAAATCTCCTTTCTTAAACATTAGAATAATCACTGCATTTTGCCATTGGGATGGTGTCGTTCCCCGTTGAAGGCATTCTGTGAAAAGTATGGCAAGCATTTGTATTAGTTTCTCGCCTCGTAATTTTATGGTTTCAGCAACGATTGTTTTTCATTTGTAGGAGAGCTTTTTTAATTTCCTCTAAAGTAACATCTGGTATGTCTTCAGAGCCTTGGTTCAGAACCTTTAGCATGTTGTCATTTGGGACATTTTCTTCTGTTTTGCTCTAGAGTTGGTTGTAAAATTGTCCTACAGTTTGTAGAATTTCCTGTTTAGCTGTTATTTCCCTTTGTGTTTTTCAGTTTGTCAATATTTTTCTTTCCTGTTGGCTGTTTCCTTCTGAATATT
Source organism: Diabrotica virgifera virgifera (assembly GCF_917563875.1). Lineage (NCBI taxonomy): Eukaryota > Metazoa > Arthropoda > Insecta > Coleoptera > Chrysomelidae > Diabrotica > Diabrotica virgifera. The sequence goes on along the minus strand of NC_065449.1, from coordinate 7,590,507 downwards.
TTTAAACCTTTGTTCTCTTCTATCACTTTTGATATCTCTCTGGTGTTGTAGTTAGTCTCTTATATCTTTTCTGATGTTCTTTGCGATTTGTTTGTTTAGTCCTCTCATTTTTATGAGATTAGTTCCGTATTTAGCAAAGGAGAACTTAGCAACTTAGGAACTTAGCAGAGGAGAACTATTTTTCTATTAGTTTTGATAGCTTTTAGTAGAATTAATTTGAATTTCTATCGAATTGAATTTCTTAATGGACTCACTGACTTGAGCAATACGAAAATTTTATACTTCACGTTTTCTATAATAATTCGATAGTTCATTGGGTTAATATTATAGCTTTGGAAGTTGGCACTGCAGTAGAAAGCCAAAAATAAAATAATTTTGGAAAGCTTTGAAATGAAATATGGCCCATTTTTATAATTGGTACATAATTTCTAATTTCTATTTCATTTCACATATTGGCAGCTTTACAATAAGCGTGGAGATCGTGAATTTCATACATTTATAATAAAATGTTACAAAGTAATCGAATTTAATGCATATATTAGTATATACTGTTATATTTCTATTGGATATGAAAATTAAAATTAGATAATTATAAACAGAATTCAATTTAATATAAAATATTTTCAATTTTCTCAACCACGGGCATATAAATTTAGAACAACCTGTATACAACAAATTGTTATATTTAATTTTAAGAAGTGATTAAACGATACTCGGAACAATGCGCTTAAAATAAAACTAAAGTGAAATCGATAATAGGTCATTATCGTTGTTCGCGGAAGGTTCAATCATTAGCCGATGCTAAAGAAGACTTAGTGAAAGTAGATAATAGATCATTAAATTTTGTAATTAGTAGAAAGTAATTTTAGAATGGGAATTAACTATTTTTTTTGGAAATCCATTAAGCATATTTAGAAAGTTTAAAAATTGGTTTTGAGGAATACTGCGAATGAGAGTTGGTGGTGGAATTTTGATTTGTGAATCTGGAAGGGATATTTAGAAAGTAGGGGAATGAATGAGAAATGGAGAGCAGAATGTTTGGAGCTGTCGAGAAGTGAAGTCGAGTCGTAGACGGTAGTGTACGGAGAGTGAGAAAGCCTGTGTAGTTCCGTGAATGTGGAGTATCTATCGTGGAACGAGAGGTAGGCCAGGTTGAGAGTAAAAGAACCTCCTTGGGCCAAGAGTTCCCGGTAGCTGATTGCAGTTTCGAAAAAGGTAGAACACAGCATCACGACAGAAGCAGGAAGCGAGAGCTATACGAGCTAGTTTCAGAGGAGAACATTACTGGAAGCCAGGACGAGGTTTTGATTGCAGCCAAGGATAGCAGGAAACGGGTCTTGTGTGAAGACATTCTCAGTTCACCAGAAAAAGGTCAGTCTCATTTGTTTGGACATGAATGTATGGGTTTTTCGTATTAAATACCACATTTAAAATTGAAGAAACATAATCAATAATATCAGAAAAGCTTCATCAAACTTAAATAGCATTGTTGCTAATAAATCATAATAGTTAAATGTTAATAAAAACTTTCAATTGGAAACCCAAAGGAAATAAGATTCCCATGTGTAAATGTTATGTTTAAGAATAATAAGATATAGCAAATATTAAGCAGTGATTGCCATTTAAATAAAATAAACAATATTTTGATTACAATTGTAACCCATATGTGTTATTATTTTACTCTTTTCTTTCCTATCCCGATTAGGAACCATTAAGAAATACTTAGAATCCACGTATGTAAGTACTTAATTTTATAAAAAGCCCTGAGATTGAAAACATATTGATATATGATCTGGTAAATTAATTAGATTATTATTAAAGCATTGATTAAATTAAATGACATATAAAATTATTATCTCATATCAATAATCAAGATCACAACAACTGTCGTCCAACGTGGAGGGCATTGTAAAGTATTTCTAGTGGCAAATTTGAAGGATAGAAAGAGTAAAGCCGGTATTTGAAAATTTATATGCCTGTGGTAAAAAGTGAGATACTTACATTTGATAACATAAAATTTTAGATCTCTTTAGGTACAAATTTTACATAACTGATTTAATATTTTATTTTTACGATATTTACATTTGATATATTTATTGACAATTTATAATATTTGGGTGAGAAAAAGTCGTCTTGGTAACATACTAGTAAAATTTCATATTTGGCGGGGACAGTACTTCTTGAAAACAAATGTCAGTGACAAGAAGCCAAAGCAAGGACAACAAAAAACAAAAAGAACATTCAGACCAAGAAGATATTTTAGACACGACAATCATGGCATCAGAACAGCAAGAATTATCAGGAATAGATAAACTATTACAACTTATGCAACTCCAGTCACAAAAAATGGATGAAGCAAAACGAACAATGGATAAAAATCAGGAGGAAACAAAACTAGCAATGGATGAAACATCAAAGAAAATGGATAAAGTGGATCAAAAAATGGATGAAACACAGCAAAAAATGGATGACAATCAAAAGGAAACAAAACAAGCAATAGAAGAGAACAATAAGAAAATAGAGGAACGCATAGAAAAGTATGAAAAGGAAATAAAAGGATGTTTGACAACAATGAAAAACGATATAGAACAGCAAGAAATGAAAATTAAAGATCACATGAAAGAACAAGAAATGATAATTCAAAACAAAATGGAGGAGTTAACGAATGGCCAGAAAAAGGAACTAGAAAATTTGGAAAATAAGTTAGAAAATGCTATTCAAGTAGACAGAGAAGAAGTGGAAAAAAGAATCACAGAAATAGAAAAACAAGTCACCGAAAACAGAACGCAACAGAATGTCGGAGAAAGAAGAGAAATGGTTATACATAGCACAGATGACGTGAAGATAAGGTTTGGCGGGGATGTAAGAAGATTACACCCAGTGCCGTTCATAAATAGCCTGAAAAAGAAAATACAGCACATCGGAAATTTCGAAACAGCAAAAGAAACTATCAGAAACCATCTCAAATATGAAGCAAGCCTATGGTTCGATAGCAAAGAAGAAGAATTCGGCAATTGGCAACAATTTGAACAAAAATTTTTGAATTATTTCTGGGGAAAAGTCCAACAATTGGAAATTAACAAGGAATTGCAAAATGGGAAATACAATGATAGGATGGGGGTATCAGAAAGGACATATGCTTTACAAATTTACAATAATGCAAAGCATTTACAATATAATTACTCATCGGAACAATTAGTCGAACTGATTGCAAGACATTTCGAGGAAACGCTGGAAGACCATATCACATTGCAAAATTACAAAGACATAGATAGTTTATGCCAATTCCTACAAATAAGAGAATCACGTCTAAGAGAAAGAAAATCAAGAAGGTCGCGAGAAGATTACAGGCCCCGAGAAACACAAGATTACAGAGATAGAAATCAAAATAGGAGGGACTATACAAGACGAGATTTTAATCCCAGAAGGGAAAACGAAAATAGAGACAACGGAAGAGGAAATTATGAACAAAGAAATAGGCAATGGAATGAGGATAGAAATCGAGAATACCAGAATAGAAACACCACACGCTCAAATCAAGAAAACAGAAATAATGGTAGACAAAATGAACAGGGATATCGAGAAAACCGAAACAGATCCGACAGACCAAGAGAAAATAGAAGAGAAGTAAATAATACCCAGACAGATGAATATGACGGAGAGAGACATTATGACGAAAATATAAACAACGATGAGCAACCGGCGTCTTTTCACGACGGCGCTCACTAAAAACCAAAAATCAAACAGGAATCTTTTGTCACCCCAAGGAGTTTATTAAATTGGCAGGAAACAACGAAAAGAAAAATGGAGTTAATTTAAAATTTGTGGATGGATTTATCAACGAGAAACCAATTAAAATTATGATAGACACTGGATCTGAAATAACATTGGTCAACAGAAAACTAATAGAAGAAGTTAACTTAACAAATTTAATTTACAAAATACCTAGGGTAAATTTAGTGGGCGCAAACAAACGGACATTGGCAACTATAAATGAAGGCATACGAGTAATGGTACGACTGGGTAAGAATATGTATGCACTACAATGTGTAATAATGCCAAACATGTCACATGACATGATAGTAGGAGTTGACGAATTGGCAGAAAAACATGTAGTGATAGATTTTAAAAATAATACGATGAAACTAACAGAAGAAAAAGAAAAAGAACAGGACAAGGAACATGAGAAACAAAATACGGACGAATCAGGTAAAGAACAAACAGTGGAAATGAATTTGGCAGCGAAGCAAGGACAAAGAAAAAAAAGGAGAAAAGGTCAGAAAAAGATAAAAGAAAATGAAACCTGTGGCTCCTCAAAAGAAGAGTTGAGCCCAGAAGAAGAAAATTTGGGAGTATCAGAAACAAAGGAAACCTGGGATTCCTCAAAAGAAGAGACGAGCTCAGGAGAAGAAGAAATAAAGCAAAAAAATGAAAGTGAAAAGAATATGATTGAAACAGTCGTATTTGAAGAGGAGGTATATGCAAACGAGGATGCAGAATGCACGGTAAACATGTGTGAAGAATCTGAGAAAAAAGACAGAAAATTGATATGTGGAGAAGGGAAAGAAAAGGAATTGCGGTTGATGTTAAGAAACTATGAAAATTTGATCAATGAGGAAAACAGAGTGGCGAAAAAGTACGAACATTCATTTGAGGTGAAAAACTTGGGAAATTTTCGATCAAAGACTTACCCGATTCCATACAAGTATCGACAAGAGGTGAAAGAAGAAATAAATAAAATGTTGGAAGATCAAATCATCGAAAGATGTGATTCACCGTATGTTAACCCGATTGTGATAGTAAAGAAAAGCAATGGAGAATTGAGATTATGTTTAGATGCCAGGAATATCAACCAGCACACTGTATCACAATATGAATCACCTCTAAACATCGAGGCCATTTTTGGAAGAATCACCGGGTCACACATATTTTCGAAAATTGACTTAAAACACAGTTTTTGGTTGATACCGTTAGCTGAAAAGTGTAGAAACTACACCGCTTTTTCTATTGATGGTATTGTCTACCGGTTTAAGGTAGTGCCATTTGGATTGCAGAGTGCTTGTGCTGCACTCGTCCGAGCTCTACATACCATTTTGAATCGCCATGAAGATTTCATAGTTCATTATATCGATGATTTATTAATTTTTTCACAAGATACTCAGAGTCATCTGGAACACATAGAAATAATTCTGAAAGAATTGGACACAGCGGGATTGAAATTAAACATTGAAAAATGTCAATTTTTTCAAAAAGAAGTCATTTATTTGGGTTTTCAATTGGACACCAAAACAGTAAGATTAGCCGAAGACAGAGTCAAGCTCATAGATGAATACCCAAGACCAACGAATTTGAAAACATTGAGAGGTTTTCTTGGCACGATAAATTATTTTAAAAAGCTGATTCCCGATTTGAGCCAAAAGGAAATCCCTCTGATAAAATTGCTTAAAAAAGGAATAAAATGGAATTGGAGAGAAGAACAGGAGGAAGCTTTCGAAACATTAAAACGAGAATTCGCAAAAGGAACGAAAATATACCACCCCATTTACAATTTACCTTTTATACTCCGAACTGATGCGTCCATACAAAAATTTGCAGGAGTTCTGTCTCAAATACAAAACGACCAAGAAGTACCGATATGTTTTATATCTCGAGTGACTAAAACACATGAGAGAAAATATAGTGTTACAGAATTGGAGTTTGCCAGTGTACTATATTGCGTAAACAAATTGAGGTTTTACTTATTGGGAGCAAAATTCACAATCGAAACAGACCATGCAGCTTTAGTACATATCATGAAGAATAGATTAGTAAATAATAGAATACATAGAGGCATTCTGTTATTACAGGAGTATGATTTTGAGTTCCGATATATAAAAGGAAAAGACAACATAATAGCCGACGCTCTAACACGGGATGAGGACACCGGAAAAAAGGAAACAATTACTCTACAGGTGGGACTAAATAGATTAATACAAGAAGAAGGGTGTAATGCCGATAAGGCCATGGGAAGACCAAGAGCCAAAAGAATATCAACAGGTGATTGAAACCGTACAGAGAAGATTACGGCGAAGCAACGAAAAATATATCCAAAGACAGGAACAAAATAGAAAAAGAAGACCAGTGACTTTCCAAAAGGGTGAAAAAGTACTCGTGAGGGCATTACGAGTATCAAATCTTCCTGGCGGCATTTGCGCAAAGTTGATGCCTGTTTTCGAAGGCCCGTACATCGTGAATAATGAAAATGGGATAAATAGTTATGAGTTGAGACACAGGAACTCGGAAAAGATCCGAGGAATTTATAATATTCACGATGTATACAAATATCACGAATAAAAGACAGAATTACATGAAGTAGATAGTAAGTTAGGGTATAAGACATAGATTAAAGTAAGAAAATATACAGGGAGTTGGTTTTTGCCCTCGAGAAAATTTATTTAAAAATGCAGATAAATTTTATCGAATACAAGGCGGGGATTTGTTATATTTCTATTGGATATGAAAATTAAAATTAGATAATTATAAACAGAATTCAATTTAATATAAAATATTTTCAATTTTCTCAACCACGGGCATATAAATTTAGAACAACCTGTATACAACAAATTGTTATATTTAATTTTAAGAAGTGATTAAACGATACTCGGAACAATGCGCTTAAAATAAAACTAAAGTGAAATCGATAATAGGTCATTATCGTTGTTCGCGGAAGGTTCAATCATTAGCCGATGCTAAAGAAGACTTAGTGAAAGTAGATAATAGATCATTAAATTTTGTAATTAGTAGAAAGTAATTTTAGAATGGGAATTAACTATTTTTTTTGGAAATCCATTAAGCATATTTAGAAAGTTTAAAAATTGGTTTTGAGGAATACTGCGAATGAGAGTTGGTGGTGGAATTTTGATTTGTGAATCTGGAAGGGATATTTAGAAAGTAGGGGAATGAATGAGAAATGGAGAGCAGAATGTTTGGAGCTGTCGAGAAGTGAAGTCGAGTCGTAGACGGTAGTGTACGGAGAGTGAGAAAGCCTGTGTAGTTCCGTGAATGTGGAGTATCTATCGTGGAACGAGAGGTAGGCCAGGTTGAGAGTAAAAGAACCTCCTTGGGCCAAGAGTTCCCGGTAGCTGATTGCAGTTTCGAAAAAGGTAGAACACAGCATCACGACAGAAGCAGGAAGCGAGAGCTATACGAGCTAGTTTCAGAGGAGAACATTACTGGAAGCCAGGACGAGGTTTTGATTGCAGCCAAGGATAGCAGGAAACGGGTCTTGTGTGAAGACATTCTCAGTTCACCAGAAAAAGGTCAGTCTCATTTGTTTGGACATGAATGTATGGGTTTTTCGTATTAAATACCACATTTAAAATTGAAGAAACATAATCAATAATATCAGAAAAGCTTCATCAAACTTAAATAGCATTGTTGCTAATAAATCATAATAGTTAAATGTTAATAAAAACTTTCAATTGGAAACCCAAAGGAAATAAGATTCCCATGTGTAAATGTTATGTTTAAGAATAATAAGATATAGCAAATATTAAGCAGTGATTGCCATTTAAATAAAATAAACAATATTTTGATTACAATTGTAACCCATATGTGTTATTATTTTACTCTTTTCTTTCCTATCCCGATTAGGAACCATTAAGAAATACTTAGAATCCACGTATGTAAGTACTTAATTTTATAAAAAGCCCTGAGATTGAAAACATATTGATATATGATCTGGTAAATTAATTAGATTATTATTAAAGCATTGATTAAATTAAATGACATATAAAATTATTATCTCATATCAATAATCAAGATCACAACAATACTTACGAGTGGAGGGTGAAAAGTTGTGACAAGTTGTCGGTGTTGAATTCTTAAAAATGAATTTTTCATTTCAAAATTGAATTTATTCCTTGAGATATCTCCCTCTAGTTATATAAACTTTTTAAAATATCGTAATAACCAAGAGGAAGTAATAAAAAGACGTGCGTTAGGGTTTCGCGATTAGCGCGATGGCGAACTTTCGAAATGAATTAATTGAGGAAAAATGAAGGGATATCATATTAAACTTAAAGATATTGGTCAATTACTAAATATGACACAAAATAAAAAAATTTTATCTGACAATGAGCAAAAAGTCTTTGGTTTTTCGTTGGCGTAAATCATAAATTACTTTCAGCAAGCAAGAAAGGTTTTTAAATTTAGAGAAAAGTTAGATCGTAAAATTGTTTTTAATATTCAAAATGTAGTGGCTAAAAATCAACTATTTATTATTTTCAAAATTCAAAATAGGTGTAGCTTGTATGTACTTTGTTAGAAGCAACTTCTACCCTCAAAATACGTCTTCTTTATGTTTCTACCAATACTCTGTTTATTTAGGATGGAATGTTGTCTGTTACATGGTACCTTTAGTAAAATAAATGTTAAGATAAAATACACGAAATTATCTTCTTCCTCTTAAAATGTACCATAACCACCTTTTATCTAATATCACCGGTATACCCAAAAGCGTCAAACTGACGCCATAGCCATAACGTTATTCCCAAAACCAACATTATCGTCTAGTACTAAAATTTTGAATAAATAGTGTTTCACTATCAGATAAGGGATTAATCGAAAGGTTTGGTAAACCATTATACATTATGGATGTAAACATGTCGAGGACACAGTTGACTTTAAATAACCGTGGATTTAACAAAATTTCATTGGTACCAAACGTTAATTAATTATACCAGTACGAGCCCCTTCCCATTTCAGTTGGCCCACCTTTGGAATTTGCAGTTTATGACGATTACCATAAACAAGTGATAATCAACATATTTTTATAAGTTCCTATATTAATTATTATTGCATTTTTTACTAATATTTATTGAAAACATTACACTTATGGTTTTTTTATTTATTTCAAAGAATAATAAAGAAATCGCTAAATCGTGGCTTTTGATTCAATTACATCTAGCCCGTTCTTTAACGGTAAAATATTGCAAAACCTCTAAATAAAGAACCGCTTGGAATGACATGAAATTTGGCATACACATAGCTAACAAGTCAAAGAAAAAAAGTGATATTGTGTCGATATGTGCTTTTGCCCCGGGGGAGCTTTTCACCCCCTTTTGGGGATGAAAAAGTATTCGTCCAAAGTAAGTCCGGAAATTGATGAACTGACTAATTTTAAGTAACTTTTGTTCTATAGAGTTTTTTCACTAAGTCAATACTTTTCGAGTTATTTGCCAGTGAATGTGTTCATTTTCAGTTCAACAAAATAACCACACTTTTAGACGGTTTTTTGCAAATATCTCAAATAGTACGTATTTTGTCGAAAAAACATTCGTAGCAAAAATATAGCCTGTAAAAAATTTAAAAAAAAAAATGGTGTATATATCACGTTTCTCTACCTAGTAGAAGCAGAGTTATAGCTAATTAAAAATAGGTTCGTATTCGTCAAATTCTAAATGGAATACTTTAATGTGAAATAACCAAAAATGAAGCACATTTCGGGGAAAACTCATTATAACTTATTTAAAGTGTTTAAAAAAGCTTCATTTTTGTTTTAAAAAAAAATTTCTAGCATCAAAACTAACAAGTTACGCTCAAAATAAAGTTAGTCCCTTTTTTTTTGGTAAAAAAATCGGGAAAATCACCCCATAATTAGTATCTCAAATGAACTTAATCGTTACGACTTCACAAGTTTCTTGACCCGTGTATGTATTGTTTATATGATCTGTAAGTTTCATCGGTTCAAAGTCCTTATTTTTGAAAGGGCTGCAGTTAAAATGGGTTGAACGAGTCACTCATCACGAATGTATGCAAATTTAGAAACACCAAATCTCAATCAATTTTTGTCTAACAGAAAAACAAAAATTACATGATATTCAGAAAAGCAATGCTGACTTTTTTTGTTTTTCGAGATTTTTGGTATCTCTAACAATTTTTAAGTTATTTTGAAAAAAGCATATTTTTCAAAATTAAAATTTTTAAAAATTTTACTTTAAAACCAATTTTTTTCCAAAATAAGCACTTTGAATCGATGAAACTTACAGATCATATAAACACAACATAAGTAAAATAATTTGTGGAGCGGTAACGATTAATTTCATTTAAGGGGGTATTAGTACGCTATGGTCAAAATACGTGGCCAATTTTTAAACTAACGTTTAACAGTTCTTTGAATAGATGGCAGCACGTAGATATATTTTATTATTAAATTTAGTTCTCTGAACGACACCGCATTGATGCCATGTATTGCAACTTAGGCTCGGCACATCTCGATCTTAATCGTACTTTGCATTTACAGACGACAGTTGTTAATCCTTTCTTTACCTGCCTAGGGTAAATTCTCATTAATAGATACTAAACGTTCATTCATTTGGATATAGTTTATTATTTAATATTGTATTATACGGCAATTCGTAATTCTTTACCTGCTCAAAAGGATTTATTTCAAACTAAAGAAATTTGCAATTATTTGAAATACAAGTAAGTGCCTATCTAAATGACCAAAAAAGAATTATGCTAATTCTCAGAATGAAGATCGAGTATAAAATTAGTATTTTTAATAAATGTAAAATACGTAAGTCAATTGAAAAACAGACTCACTACAATAACTTTTTTCATATTGAATGTTTTTTCAACAGGGAAAGTTTTTTCCTCGGAAAATTTCACATTTTCATTTCATTTCTCATTTCAACATGCGAGGCAGAATAATAATTAGCCTAATGAACCACTTACTTAAAACATTTTTAAAAGTAATATACTGCAGAATACCTATATAAAAAATGCGAAGAACAAGTATCACGGACAAAGATTTGATTCCGCAATGCCTTGCCCTTAGGCACCCGAGAGGCTCTATTGACTGTCTAAGTGCTATATATTTGTTTTATCGACTACAAAAAGGCATTTGATAGAGTACAACATGATAAGCTGCACATACTCATAAATTATCTTGGTGGAAACTGGATTAGATGATAGATCTAAACAACATTAGATATGCCGACGACGCAGTAGTTTTTGCAGATAGCCTAGATGATTTGCAAAGAATAATGTCGCGCATATAAGACATAAGTAGTGAACATGGAATTTCAATACGAAAAAAAAAAAAGAAAGTAATGGTAGTCATTAAGAGCGAAATATATTACATACACGGCTTTTGGTTAACCAACAACCAATTGACAGAGTGGACAGCTACACATACCTTGGTACCTACATAAACAGTCAATGAGACCACTCTAGTGAAATAAAACAACGCATAGGAAAAGCGAGATCAGCGTTCATAATGATGAAGTCTCGTTTCAGAAGTCACATTTACCACTTGTTAACAAAATTTCTATTATCAGATCCTATGTATTTTCTAGATTATTATACTGAGTAGAAGCCTGGACTCTTTCCGAAACTTCTTTAAGAAAACTCAAGGCATTCAAGATGTGGTATATACAGTCGCATTTTAAGAATTTCGTGGATGGGTCGTGTGACTAATGTTGAGGTCTTACGTAGAATGGGCAAGGAATGCGAGATTATTAACACACATTATTATCAAAGAGCGCAAAGTAGAATATCTTGGCCATGTTATGAGGAATGAATAGAGATTGCCGCTACTCATTCTTCAGGGCAAGGTATTGGGAAGAGAGGACCAGGGAGAAGAAGAATATATCTGAGAAACTGGTTCAATACCTACATCGACAAACAGACTATTCCGAATAGCAACATGCAAAGTTAGGATAGCCATGCTGATCGCCAACATTCGGAACGAATAAGCACCGTGAGAAGAATATCTCATTTTAAATTCTTCTTCTTCTTCATGTGCCTCGTCCGTTGCGGACATTGGCACGTTAGTCCAAACCATTGGCGTAAGTTTTGAAGTCATGAGTGTCTTCTTCTTCTGGGTCCACGTTTGCTCTCTATTTTACTCTGTATTGTCAGTGGCAGTATACGATATTTATCATGTCTCATAATATGATCGAGGTATTCAGGTTTCCGTTTCTATTGTGAAACAGATTTCTCATTTTTGTTTTCTCCTCAGCGCAATACCTCTACGTTGGTAATGTGAGTCGTCCAGGACATTTTGAGGATAAGTCGGTACACCCACATTTCGAATACCTCTAGCCTTTTCGATAATGTTTCCGTTATTGTCCAGGTCTCTGCTCCATACAACAAGACTGGAAATACATAGCATTTTAGCAGCCGTATTTTTAGTGGGACAGATATGTCGCAATGATTGAATATATTTCTCATGTTAAATGTAGCTCTGGCCTTTTCAATTCTACATCGTATTTCGGTTGTTTGATCCCATTTCTAGTTGACGACTGTTCCAAGGTATACATATACTTCTACGTGTTGAATTGGTTTTTTATTTTCAATTGTCTGGCAGGTTTTTGAGTTTTGCTCACCAGTGTCCATTTTTGTTTTATTTATGTTGATGGTTAAAATCTCTTTTTTCACTCGCTCTTTGTAGGTACCCGGGTATGACAGGCCTGTCGATACTGCTAGCAACCACAACTGTATCGTCTGCATATCGGTTTATCTAATTATTACTCCAGTAAATTTCAATATTTTTTTTCACTTACGGAAATATTTGACATAAATTAATCAATGATTATACAATATTGTTTTGTCTACAATTTTTTTATTAGGATAATGCCTCAACAAATACTAATGGCCATTGGCATGTGTAATGTGTGTAAAAATGTCGACGTCATCGTCTTTACAAAGAGACGCTAATTGTATCCGAACAATGCATTATTTTCGGCCCTATAAAAATTAAATTTGCCAGAAATTAAATTTGCAAGTGAATAAAACTGAAATTGTTTTTAGATCCGCCCCACATAACATACTAGAGCTTACTGATGTTATTTATGTATTATGTCAAAACTAGTATAATCCCCCAGTAAACACTTTGAGTCATTTTGAACCTCGTTTAACTTTCAACCATTCGTATAACGTCACGGTTTCAAGCATAAAAAATGTATATTTGTATTGTTAAGACACTGTGACGTTATACAATCATGATTGAAAGTGAAAGTCAAACAAGGTCCAAAATGCGTACTGGGAGGGGGTGGGGCCACTTTTCTAAACAAAACCGCGTGATTCATCGTATTTCCGTGGTTACAAAACTCGTTTTCAATTGTTTGTAGATTTTCTTAAAATCCGACAAACGCGCATCTGTCTCCATTTAATACATCACTGCTGCCATCTACTAAATGACACGTGAACTCATCTTCTCATCTATTAAGTGACAGCGGAACTAATTTATCACTAGAAAAATGCCAACTTATTGCTGTAATTTCAACAAAATCCCCAGATTGCAGCTTTTAACTAAAATTTTTACTTTTAGGTACAGTTAATTTAAAAATTATGGCAGTATGGACAATGAAATTTTGTTTAAAATAAAGCTTTTTGCATAGTTAATCGTTTCTGGTAGTTATTTTCCACCCAAGTTCAAAAATTATTATGCAAAACGAATTTTTATAGCAAGTTACTAAGTAAGTTATGACATGGACTCCTTAAAGTACAGTTATAAAAAATATACTGCTTTCTTTGGAAATTTTAACTAGATACTATTAAAATAGAAAGTCTACAGTTCACGTACATACCCCTAAGTTGAAGATTGGTTTTGAAATAGTGACGGTAACTGTACCTAAAAACTATATAAATTTTAACATTGTGTCATACCACCTTAAGTTGTCAATTAGGGAGTGGTCTTCCCGATTTTTTTGCCAAAACAAAGGCGACCAACTTTATTTTGAGCGTAACTTGTTTAAGTTTAATGCTAGAAACTTTTTATAAAAACATAAATAAAGCTTTTTTAAACACTTTAAAAAAGTTATGGGTTTTCCCCAAAAAGTGCTTAGTTTTTTGGATATTTCACTTCGAAGTATTCTATTTTCTATTTTCTAAATTTGGTGAATATGAATCTATTTTTCATTGGCTATAATTCTGGTTTCACGAGGTCCAGAGACCTAACGCGTACACCATTTTTTTACTTTTTTATAGGCTATATTTTTGCTAAGAACGTTTTTTTCGACAAAATACTTACTTTTTGAGTTATTTGCGAAAAGCCGTCTAAAATTGTAGTTATTTTGTTGAAAAATGAACACATTCACTCGCAAATAACTCGAAGTGTTGACTTGGCAAAAAAGCTCTATAGAACAAAAGTTACTTAAAATTAGTCAGTTTATCCATTTCCGGACTAATTTTAGACTTATATTTTTTCACCCCCAAGAGGGGTTGAAATTCACAACCAGGGCAAAAGCACACATCGGCACAATATCAGTTTTTTTCTTTGACATGTAAGCTATGCGTATGCCAAATTTCATGTCAATCCAAGCGGTTCTTTAAAATTTAGAGCAAAAACCGTGAAAGAATGAACTAATCAACATACATTGATTTTTTCATAATTATCTTCAAATCACAGTTAGGCTATGGAAAATGATAATATCAAAACAATTGTCAATTAATGTCAAATAGATTTTGTGATATTTTAAAGCTTATTGCCGTTTGTCGGGACAAAGTCATCGATGGAAATGAGTGAAGGTAAAGGTATGGATGAGAACATTTGTTCAATCATCAATAGATTTTTTAATTCTCGAAAATCAATTTGAAAATCGCGAATATGTTTCAATTGTCACAGTATAGTGTAAGAAATATAGTTAGGAGATACAAAACTTCAGGTTTTTTCATCACAAAACCTATAAATGTAGGAAAAAGTAAAATAAGCGAAGCAGATAGAAGGGGATTAAGACGCATTATAGTGAAAAACCGACCTGCGACTTATCTAGATTCAAGTAGTTTTTCGAGTAAACTGGTTGGAACACACGTTTATAGATCCACGTGTCACTGAGTGATCCATAAATTAAGATTTTCTACTTACAAAATAATTGTTAAATTTACAAAAATTTGTAAAAAAGTTAAAAAATCAATACGAATTCTTTGTGAAAAAAATTCTTTTATCTCAGACTAACGAAAATCCAGTCTTGACATTACAATACAAGAAAAATAAGTTAAAATGGCCAAAAGAGCATTGAGGTTGGACAAATTCACTAAGGGATACAATACAATGGAGTGATGAATTCAGATTTGAAGTTTGTGTTGGAGTTAAGTTGGATACAGTAGGAGTCGAGTTAAACGCAGGAAAAGTAAAGCTTTTCAGCTTAATGTTTTGACAGAAAAGTCAAATTTCCTACGTTTATCATGGTCTGGGACAGCATGTCATCAAATAGTTTGTAAAAATTGCATTTTATCGACGGAATTTTAAATACGGGCAAATATTATTTGAAGGTTTTAAATAATTTCTTACCGATGTGGAACAAAGCCGTTCCAATAAGTTTAAATTAGCGAAAGATTTTGTCTTCCAGCGAGATGACGTAGGTTGCCATACCTCAAAAAAGAGTTTAAACTGGAAGGGTAAATACGGTATACTACTTCTGGAATACGTTTCTAACAGCCCCGACTTGTCCCGTGAAAAACATTTGCGCCTCTTTTTTTCGCGAAATAAAAAAATCATTGACGAAACATCCTGCTAGATTCGTCAAAGAATTGAAGCAAAACTTGCAAAAAATATGGGATCCATTTACACCAGATTGTTGTCAGAATTTTACAAAAACTATGTCTCGAAAATTTTGAATCTAATTAAAAATAAAAAAGATGTCACTTAGTCAAAACTTCCACATTTGTTTTGTTAAAATTAGATATTTTTTGCGTTTTTTTTTAATTTGTTATTATTTTGTTTAATTAATCGTTCTTATTAATTTAAAAGATATTTTGTATACTTCTGGAAATCCAAAAATTATCGATGAATTAAAACTTTCAAAGTTTAGGTATGCTGTACTTTTGTTTTTGTTCTATAAAATTGGATTTTCTTTTAAATCTACATTGGGCCAACTGATATGGGAAGGGGCTCGTAGACCCGTCATGGTTGCGAAACCTGGGTAGTGACAAAAAAAGATGAAAGGCAACTCTATACATTTGAAAGAAAGAAAATGACAACACAATAAAGATACGGTCTGGTGAAAGAGGAACAAGACAGATGGAGATTCAGAAGAAACGACGAGATTAATGATGGGAACGATTTGTAGAGACGCAGAGACTGTCATGACTGCGACATATCCAGAGACAAAAAGGTACTACAAAATCAACAAAGCAAATATGACAATGGAAGCCGATAAGAAGACGAAAAAAGGAAGACCCAGCACGAGATTCTAGCATCAACAAGAAAGGTTCTTCTCTGCCCTTCACCAAAAGAACAAAAGTACAGACAGAAATTAATATTTTTGCTTTGAATCTTTTTATTTATTATTATTATATCCCGATCAGGGAACACACAATTTTACGAGAACCTCCAAAAAAATAAAGGAAGGATGAAAATTTGGGAATAGGTAGTTGAAATTGTCTATTATTATATAAGAAAAAGTTTACAATTCTACATTCCCTCCATTTTACAAAAATTGGGAAATCGGGGTGAAAAATATTTTCTCAGGAGTGAAAGAATATACGTTCAAAATAGGCCAGGAAATGGATAAAATGGATAAAATGAATGAAAGTTTTTTCACTAAGTCAATACTTTTCGAGTTATTTGCTAGTGACTATGTTCATTTTTAACAAAAAAAACATGTTTTTGGACGATAGATAAGTAAGTAATCTAGGGAAAAAATATTCTTAGTAAAACTATAGCTTATAAAAAATTGAAAAATGTGGTGTACGCGTGAGGTCTGCAGACCCAGTAGAAGCAGAGTTGTAGCTAATGAAAAGTAGGTTCTTCTTCGTCAAATTCCAAATCGAATATTTCAATGTGAAATATCCAAAAAACAGAGCATTTTCGGGGAAAATTCATTACAACTTTTTTGAAGTTTTTAAAAAAAGGTTTATTTTTGTTTTTTAAAAAAACTTCTAACAATAAAAATTAGTGAGTTACGCTGAAAATATTCTTGGTCTCTTTTATTTTTTGGTACAAAAATCGCGAAAATCACCCCCTAATTAGCTTCCCAAATAAAATTAATCATTACCGCTTCACAAGTTACTTTACTTATCTATTGTTTATATAATCTATAAGTAAGTTTAATTGGTTCAAAGGCTCACTTAAAAAAAATTGGGTTTAAAATAACACTTTTTTTTTAATTTAAAAAAAAGGAATTGTTCATGGAATTAACTTAAAAATTATTAGTATGTAATACCAAACATCTTAAAGAGTAATAAAATGTACGTTTTGCTTTTCTGAATATTTTTGCTGTTTTGTTTTCTTGTTAGACAAAAATTGGTTATGCTACAGTTGTTCAAAATTGGCCTAAACTCGTGATTAGTTACTCGTTTAAGCCATTTTAACTACAGCTTTTTCAAAAATAAGCACTTTGAACCGATGAAACTTACAGATCATAAAAATAATACATAATTAAAGTAACTTGTGAAGTGGTAATGATAAAATTTATTTGTGATGCTAATTAGGAAGTGATTTTCGCGATTTTTTTACCAAAAAAATAAAAGGGACCAACAATATTTTGAGCGCAATTCACTTACTTTTAATGTTTAAGTTTTTTTAAAAGACAAAAATAAACCTTTTTTTAAACACTTTAAAAATGTTAAAATTAATTTTCCCCGAAGAGTGCTTCATTTGTGGGTTATTTCACAGTGAAATATTCGATTTGGAATTGGATGAAGAAGAACCTACTTTTCATTAGCTACAACTCTGCTTCTTCTGGGACTACATACTTTAAGCATACACCATTTTTTTTCAGTTTTTTATAAGCTATATTTTTGCTAAGAATATTTTTTTCGCTGAAATACTTACTTTTTGAGTTATCTCCGAAAGACCGTCCAAAAACATGTTTTTTTCTGTTAAAAATTAACATATTCATTTGCAAATAACTCGAAAAGTATTGACTTAAGGAAAAAACTCTATAGAACAAAAGTTGTTTAGAATTAGTCATTTTATCCAATTCCGGACGTATTTTGAATGTATATTTTTCACCTTCGAGAGGGGGTTTTCCCCTTCATTTTTGTAAAATGGAGAGGATGTAGAATTGTAAACTTTTTTATATAATAATAGACAATTTCAACTACCTATTCTCAAATTTTCATCCTTCCTTTATTTTTTTTTGAGGTCAGATTGTTCTTTGATCGGGCTATTAGGTATACCTGTATTTACGAGACACAGCGCGAAAACCCTTGACATTCCTCTCTCTAAAATGACGGCCAGGAGACAAGGGTGATGACCCCACAAGCTTAAACTTAAGCTATGCTTGTCCCTTCCAACATATCAAAAAAATAAAAATGCAAACTAATAGAGGACTTGTGTCCTCTCAAAAATGCATACCTAATGTAACTTTTCAATGGACTACATAATTTGCAATACATTGATTTAATTTGCTTCAAAGATTTTATTAATACAGTATTACTTCAACACGATTTTCAATGTGAAATAATTTTGATTGCAGTGAAAAACAAACCCGACCTTCGGAAAATTGTCGCTGTTGTCTCTATCGGCGACATATCCAATGTTATGTTTACCATTTATCTGAAACATCTATTAGTTTGTATGTCATATCGTCAATTATTAAACTGTGTTGATTACTTACTTGCCAAAATTACACTCCGTAATCATAATAAAAACTCTCTGGAGTTTACACTTTCGTAATTCCTTTTACCTTGAGCAAATAACTTGTTGATTGGATAAAGGATACGACAAATTGTATATTTGGCAGCAGTTGCTTGCTCTATGAGAAATAATAAAGGACTAGAAAAATATAGAAGAACTGCAAAAATGCTAAAGAATGGAAAGATCAGTACGAATGATCGGGTAGATAGACAGTTTTTTTCTTACATCTCTGTCCATATCTCTGTCCATTAAGTAAGAGTCATAGAATACAAGCTGCAGAAATGAGAAATTTCATTCGGCTAGCTTATGTTCTAGGGTTATCTCTTTGAGTCAATTTTCTATGAATTGCTTCGCATATCTACTGAAATCTGTCAAACTTATGAATGGTATCTCTTATCATCATAATGATCATGATTGTCATTCAACCTTCCCTTCATCTATGTCCAGCAGTGAATCGATGTCCCTGGTGGACATACATCTCTCCCTCATAATTTTATTCAATCTCCCTTTACGCTTGTATTAATACATAAGCAAATAAAGACTCCCTCCTCTGGTCCTAGCATTTTCTACACATCAAAAAACAAAATGGAATCCTCTGAAAAATGCAATATTGTCGTCAAACTATGTTGTCTTATTATCTCGGTGTCACATGGTTGTCACATTATTAAAGCGTTAAAGTCTAAACGTGCATTTTTTTAATGTCAGACGAATGCACATTCTTGATTACTCAAACTATATTCGTCTTGTATATTTACATGATCAAAAAACTGTTAAAAAATTAAATTAATTAAAATGTATCACACTGAAAATTACCCGGAAATCAAACAAGATCTTCTTGCTTGAATTACACGGATATTATGCAACCTGCATGGAAACCCGATATAACCCCATTCGACTTTTTTCCTTAGTCGTTCTACAAAAAACACAAATGTTTGTGATGTTATGCAGATGCACTATTACAGCTACTGACCCACTTCTGTGTACTTTAACGCATTATAAATAGATACATCAACAATCTGCACCTTATTATTTGGCTGTGGTTGTTTGTGTTCCTTCGTTTACAAACGCCTAACAGTTTGACATCGATAAAACAATGGACCCCATTCATTCAGTTATTTTTGTGTGTAGAATAGATGACATTGATGACGTATTTATGGCGTAAAATGAGTAAAAAATATACAACGCTCGCTTAAAAATAAGTAGGAAAATCTCAATTTATGTAAATTAAAAATATTTATAAACATAAAAAAAGGAAATATCTTTTAACCTTTTTAATACCAGGCAAACAAACATACAAACATATAGCGATAAAAAGGGGAATAAGACAGGGTGACGCCATATCACCGAAGCTATTCAATCAGGTAGTGGAAGACGTGTGCAAGAAATAGTCCAGGGTAATAAGCTAGAAATAGACCATGTTCGGGACACTCAAAGATCCAGGTAGCTGACTACTTTTTAAGTTATTATAAACCTATAGGAAGAAAACCTACCTGTTTCCTGCCTAGAGTTCGCGTCCGTTTTTTAATTATTAACAATTTAGTGCAAAAATCGCGATTTTTTTGATTTTTTGCACCCCATTCAAAAGCTAAATAGTTGACATAAAATTACAAAATTTAATTTCATAGAACGTTAAAAAACCTTCAAAATGCCGATTTTTGAAAGTTAAAAAGTTAATTTGTTGCTACGCAAACTGCAAAAAAGTGAAAATCGTTATTTGTTAATAACTTTTACTAATACTACCTTAGAACTTTAGTGTTTCGCCCAAAGTTGGGTATTGGGGTACTTAACAAACCCTCAAAATTTGAGACCGATCCATTAATTAGTTTAAGAGTTATTCAAATTGTTTATGCCAGAGACCTTTATTTTGCAATAACATAAGACAGGAAATAATGAAGATAGGGCAATTCTGCGTACCTATGTCA
Source organism: Diabrotica virgifera virgifera (assembly GCF_917563875.1). Lineage (NCBI taxonomy): Eukaryota > Metazoa > Arthropoda > Insecta > Coleoptera > Chrysomelidae > Diabrotica > Diabrotica virgifera. Next base: position 7,570,017 of record NC_065449.1, on the reverse strand, counting down.
AATGAAAGTAGAAAACTGATGCTATCAAAATGTACTAAAAAAAGATAAAAAAATTATCTAATGTAGTCAAAAATCATAATGCCAAATTTGTGAAATTTTGTAGTTTATAAACATTTAGACCGGCCAGTATCGTCGCCCCCGCTAGCGAAATTATTCCGATTCGATTTTTTTGCACAAACTTACTCAAAAAGAGGTCCTTATAACATATCCACAGGGTGCCGGGCGGTGCCGTGGTCGAAAAATTGTTTAAACAATTTTTTTTAAACAAATTCACAAAAATTATTTTTTCATTTCGAACAAAATTTTTTTAGATAAATAATTGGCTTATTCTGGGCAAAAAAGGTCTCTTCTCATTTTTTTTCTAAAATTGATTGTTGTCGAGTTATATGCGATTAAAAATTTGAAAAATGCAAAAATGGCCATTTTCAAGGCTTAATAACTCGAGTAAACATTATTATTACGAAATTCAAAAAGTGACCAAATCAAGTTTCAAACCCCTTCTTCAAGATCCTGACGAGATTTTTGTCATTATTTTATTAAAAAGCTGTTATTTTGAATTATTAACAATTAGCGCTATAGTCCAGGATGTATCCGTCAACCCCGTTAGTGAAATTATTCCGATTCCATTTTTTTGCAGAAACTTACTCAAAACGAGGTCCTTATAACATATCCACAGGGTGCCGGGCGGTGCCGTGGTCAAAAAATTGTTTAAACAATTTTTTTAAACAAATTCACAAAAATATTTTTTTTATTGCGAACGATTTCTTTTTAGATAATTTGGGTTATTCTGAGCAAAAAAGGTCTCTTGTGATTTTTCTCTAAAATTGATTGTTGTCGAGTTATATGGCCATTTTCGCATTTTTCAAATTATAAATCGCGTATAATTCGACAACAATCAATTTTAGAAAAAAATCACAAGAGACATTTTTTGCTCAGAATGTCCCAAATTATCTAAAAAAAATTTGTTCGAAGTGAAAAAATTATGTTTGTGACTTTGTTTAAAAAAAAATTTTTAAACAATTTTTCGACCACGTCACCGCCCGGCACCCTGTGGATATGTTATAAGGACCTCGTTTTGAGTAAGTTTCTGCAAAAAAATGGAATCGGAATAATTTCACTAACGGGGGCGACGGTACATCCTGGACAATAGCGCTAATTGTTAATAATTAAAAATAACAGCTTTCTAATAAAATAATGACAAAAATCTCTTCAGGACCTTGAAGAAGGGATTTGAAACTTGATTTGGTGACTTTTTGAATTTGATAATAATAATGTTTAATCGAGTTATTAAGCCTTGAAAATGGCCATTTTCGCATTTTTCAAATTTTTAATCGCATATAACTCGACAACAATCAATTTTAGAAAAAAATGAAAAGAGACCTTTTTTGCTCAGAATAAGCCAATTTATCTAAAAAAATTTTGCTTGAAATGAAAAAATTATTTTTGTGAATTTGTTTAAAAAAAATTGTTTAAACAATTTTTCGACCACGTCACCGCCCGGCACCCTGTGGATATGTTATAAGGACCTCGTTTTGAGTAAGTTTCTGCAAAAAAATGGAATCGGAATAATTTCACTAACGGGGGCGACGGTACATCCTGGACAATAGCGCTAATTGTTAATAATTAAAAATAACAGCTTTCTAATAAAATAATGACAAAAATCTCTTCAGGACCTTGAAGAAGGGATTTGAAACTTGATTTGGTGACTTTTTGAATTTGATAATAATAATGTTTAATCGAGTTATTAAGCCTTGAAAATGGCCATTTTCGCATTTTTCAAATTTTTAATCGCATATAACTCGACAACAATCAATTTTAGAAAAAAATGAAAAGAGACCTTTTTTGCTCAGAATAAGCCAATTTATCTAAAAAAATTTTGCTTGAAATGAAAAAATTATTTTTGTGAATTTGTTTAAAAAAAATTGTTTAAACAATTTTTCGACCACGTCACCGCCCGGCACCCTGTGGATATGTTATAAGGACCTCGTTTTGAGTAAGTTTCTGCAAAAAAATGGAATCGGAATAATTTCACTAACGGGGGCGACGGTACATCCTGGACAATAGCGCTAATTGTTAATAATTAAAAATAACAGCTTTCTAATAAAATAATGACAAAAATCTCTTCAGGACCTTGAAGAAGGGATTTGAAACTTGATTTGGTGACTTTTTGAATTTGATAATAATAATGTTTAATCGAGTTATTAAGCCTTGAAAATGGCCATTTTCGCATTTTTCAAATTTTTAATCGCATATAACTCGACAACAATCAATTTTAGAAAAAAAATGAAAAGAGACCTTTTTTGCTCAGAATAAGCCAATTTATCTAAAAAAAATTTTGCTTGAAATGAAAAAAAATATTTTTGTGAATTTGTTTAAAAAAAATTATTTAAACAATTTTTCGACCACGGCACCGCCCGGCACCCTGTGGATATGTTATAAGGACTTCTTTTTGAATAAGTTTGTGCAAGAAAATCGAATCGGAATAATTTCGCTAGCGGGGGCGACGATACTGCCCGGTCTAATTTAGAATAACTTTAAAAATATTGTCCGTAGAAAAAATCATTTTACCTAATAGAAAATCTGGTATTTTACACGAATTTTTAAAAATGTAGTTCAATTGGCGACTAGTCGTGTAGTCTGGGCTGATTATCGGAGAATAGGCCATTTTTGGGAAAAGTTATTTACCAGCAATTTTATTGTTGGAATCGAATTATAAGATCCTATATATTAATAATATAGGTATGCAAAGTCCTCAGATAGTGTGCTACTTTTTTTATAAACAAAATGGCGCCCGAAAATCGTGTTTTTTTCAATTATTGCTCTAGAACTCCGAAGATTTTAACTTTACAACAAAAACACTCAAATAAAAATTCACCGTGATTAAATTCTGCATAGAGACGTGTTTTTCTCGATCTATTCCGACCAAAATTTTCCTCGAAAAATGCGGCTTTTCCCAACAAAATCTTTAATTTTCAAATAAAGTTTTAGGTAAGTAATTATTTACCAATAATTAAATAATTTGGTGACTTAAAAGCTTTCTTGGTTTAAATTATAATTCCAGAATCTGGTGAAAATTAAACGAATATTTTAGCAACAATTCAATTGTTAATTAATAATTTACGGTCGCAATGATAACCAAAATAATTATGATACACTGATCAAACTTTGAAATCTTATAAAGATGAGATGCCTATTTAAGATTTTGTCGACAAAATATAAATTTTTTATTTTTAGCATAATCTTTAAATGTTTAAAAAAATAATTATAAACAAATTAACGTTTCTCCGAAAGTTTTTATTATATTATAATTTTAAAAAAATAGCTAAAATGTGCATTTCAAATATCTTGAAATGCAACCATTCGCAAAAAAGTTATGAAACAGCAAAGTAAACATACGATTACTACGGTGTTAATAATTTTTTTAAATTATTTCAAAGCGTAGAAGTGAGTTTAAAGTACAAGCTAATTATTTATAAAACAATATCGATTATCAGCTTAATGGTTATATTTTAATTAAAGATTATAAATATATTTTTTTGTAATTTACACGCGCGAAAGTAGAATAATACAGTACCGTAGCTACCCGCCCACATACACAACTCGCGCGAGTTTAAGCGTGTCAGTCGCTTCGAGTGAACATTTTATCTCCGACTCTGTATCAAGCCTACTTTCGCGCTAAAAATTACAAGAAAATTTTTTTTTAATCTTTGATTAAAATATAACCATTTCACTAATTTTTGACATTCTTTGTGAGTAATTAGATTGTACCATAGACTCACTTTTAAGCTTTGAAACAATTAAAACAAATTATAAACAATGGAGATATCGTATATTTATTTTGCTGTTTCCTAACTTTTTTGCAAATGGTTGGAAAATTTTTTTAAAGCATTCATTTTCAAGACCTATGAAATACGCATTTCAAGTATTTTTTAAAATTAGAATATAATAAACAATTTCTAAGAAATGTTAATTTGTTTATAACAATTTTTTTTAAACATTTAAAGATTATGCAAAAAAATTAAAAATTTATATTTTGTCGACAAAATATTAAATATGCATCACACCTTTATAATCTTTCTAAGTTTGATCAATGTCTCATGATTATTTTGGTTGTTATTGCGACTGTAAATTGTTAATTAACAATTGAATTGTTGCTAAAATATTCGTTTCATTTTAACCGGCTTTTGAATTTATAATCTATACCAAGAAAGCTTTTATTTCACCAAGCTATATAATTATTGATAAATAATTACTGGCCCAAAAAATTTATTTGAAAATTCGAGATTTTGTTGGAAAAACCCACATTTTCCGAGGAAAATTTTCGTCGGAGCAAATCGGGAAAAACATGCCTCTATGTAGAATTAAATTGGGGTGAATTTTTATTTGAGTATTTTTGGTGTAAAGTTAAAATCTTCGGAGTTATAGAGCAATAATTGAAAAAAATACGATTTGTCGGCGCCATTTTATTTATAAAAAAAAGTAGCACACTATCTGTGAACTTTGCATACCTATATTAATAATATATAGGATCTTATAGTTCGATTAAAGCAATAAAATTGCTGGTAAATAACCTTTCTTTGTACTTTACTAATTAGACTACGTATTATAACTATTTTTTTTATTCAAAATTTAAAGATTATGCAAAAAAAAAAGAAAAATTTATATTTTGTCGATAAAATATTAAACAAGCATCTCATCTTTATAATCTTTATAAGTTTGATCAATGTATCATGATTATTTTGGTTATTATTGCGATCGTAAATTGTTAATTAAAAATTGAATTGTTGCTAAAATATTCGTTTAATTTTCACCGGCTTCTGGAATTACAATCTATACCAAGAAATATTTGATGTCACTAAGTTATTTAATTATTGATTAATAATTACTTACCTAAAACTTTATTTGAAAATTATAGTTTTTGTTAGGAAAACCCGCATTTTCCAAGGAAAATTTTCGTCGGAGCAAATCGTGAAAAACATATCTCTATGCAGAATTTAATTGCGGTGAATTTTTATTTGGGTGTTTTTGTTGTAAAGTTAAAATCTTCGGAGTTATAGAGCAATAATTGAAAAAAATACGATTTGTCGGCGCCATTTTGTTTATAAAAAAAGTAGCACACTATCTGCGGACTTTGCATACCTATATTATTAATATATAGGATCTTATAATTCGATTCCAGCAATAAAATTGCTGGTAAATGACTTTTCCATGAATTTTGCTAATTAGCCCAGAGTAGTGGTAAGTGAAGGGGGAGCTGGGAGCCGACAAATGGACAAGTTCAAAAACGAAAAAAGGCAACTTAAAATTACTATCATTTTCTATATCTCTGGATCTACTGAATATATTTTGATCGTTCTTTTTTTAATTTGTATGTAATTTTTCTGTACATTACAAATATGCAATTTGTCTAAACATTTATTAATTAATAAACGGTCTAATTTGTTTAAACAATTTTTTTAAAAATAATTTTTTCCAAAAATTCATTATTTTAATCATACTATCGTTATTATTAAAAAAAAGTTGAGGTATATTTTAATAAATAAATTATCTTCAATAAATAATTATCTAATAAAAATCCTTTATTTATTAAAGGGTACTTTAACTTTTTCTATGATCAATAATCATACTAAGATTAAAAAAATAGATTTTTGTAAAAAAATATTTTTTCAAGAATTGTTTAAACAAATTAGACTGTTTATTATATAATAAATTTATAAAAACTTTGCATATTTGTAATGTACATACAAACTAATTACATACAAATTAAAAGAATAAATATCAAAATCCATTGAGTTGATCCGGAGATACAGAAAATTATATTCGTTTGAAATTGCTTTTTCGGTATTTTAACTCGGTGGATTTGTAGGTTCCCCCTAGTAATTGTTTGAACTACATTTTTGAAAAATCGTAGAGGGTGGTGTGAAGGTACCATGTTTGTGCAAATTTTTTAAGAAGTAACAGAAATCCCATTCTTTAAAATGGCATTAATGAGGTTCCTTAATTATTATAAACAAATTAGCTGTGAATTAAAAAAAAAACATATGGCTAACTTTGTCCCAAATGAACCCAGGCTAAATTTTTTAATTTGTAAATTCGTGTTAAAATACTATCTTTTCGAATATATTAAAAGATTGTTTCTACAGACAACATTTTTAAAGTTATTCCAAATGTTTATAAACTACAAAATTTCGAAAATTTGGCATTAGGATTTTTGACTATATTAATTATTTTTTTATCTTTTTTTAATACATTTTGATATTATCACTCTTCTACTTTCATTTGGCATACTCAGACTTGCCCTATCTTCATTATTTTCTGTCTTATCGTATTGCAAAATAAAGGTCTCTGGGATAAACAATTAGAATAACTCTTAAACTAATTAATGGATCCGTCTCAAATTTTGAAGGTTTGTTAAGTACGCCAATACCCAACTTTAAGTGAAACACTAAAGTTATAAGGTAGTTTTAGTAAAAGTTATTAACAAATAACGATTTTCACTTATTTTGCAGTTTGCGTAGCAACAAATTAACTTTTTAAATTTATAAAATCGGCATTTTGAAGGTTTTTCAATGTTCTAAAAAACTGAAGTTTGTAATATTATTTCAACTATTTAGCTTTTGAATGGAGTGAAAAAAATCTAAAAAATTGCGATTTTTGCACTAAATTGTTAATAATTAAAAAACGGACGCGAACTCTAGGCAGGAAACAGGTAGGTTATCTTCCTATAGGTCTACAATAACTAAAAAATTAGTCAGCTACCTGGATCTTTGAGTGTCCCGAGAAAATCCTTATTTCTCTGGACTAAAATTACAATGGGAAAATAAAGGAATCAAAATAAATAGACAATACTTGAGTCACCTGAGATACACCGATGATAGAATTCTATCGGCCTGATAGCCAACAGTAAAGAACTGAAACATATGCTCGAATCTCGAAGAATTAGAACACCAGGCAAAAACAGTACGTAAAAGAATGAATCTAGGCAAAACAAGACGAGGATAAACACAGAACAAGATACTGCTATCACAATTCGAGGAAGTCAAATAAAACAAGTACGAGAATATATTATTTGACGCAAGTAATAAAAGCGAGCAGAGAAAATCAAACAGAAGAAATTAAAAGACGTATAAGAATGGCATAGGCGGCATTTGGCAAATTAAGCTACATCCTGAAGAATAAGAAATTTGCGCAACGTCTTAAGTCTAAGTCTTTAACCAGTGTGTGTTACCAGTAATCGCGTGTGGAGCGCAAACTTGGACCCTAACTAAGAATAATATGGATAAACTTATAAAAACACAGAGAGCAATGAAAAGACAGATGTTGCAAATACACTTGAAGAATAAAAAATGTATATTCGAAATATTACAAAGATAAATGATGTAAGAGAAAAAGTAGCCGAATCTAAATGGAAATTTGTGGGGCACAACATTAGATACAGAGACGATAGGTGTAACCACAAAATACTACACTGGAGACCATACGAATACAAGAGAAGTAGAGGATATAAAATAAAGAAGTATACATATATACTTATACATATAGAAGTCGAGGATAAATATACTAGGTCTGGATCCCGCGTATGAAAAAAAAGTTGATTAATAGCAAGCTGAAAATTTGTTAATAGCTTAAGGGTGTCTAGTCGAATAAACTTTGATATATGGGAACACTGAAACAGGGGTAGTTTTAATTGTGGAACAGGTTAAAAATTTGGAACGGTCACAGCACGAAAACGGCACATTTATTTTGTCCGACAGAACAGACTTAAACTCTCCGAACAGAGATTAAACTCTCATGAAAAAATCAGACTGCTATTTATTACCTGTCATAATTCCTGTCATTTGACATATTCTACATGTTCCACTCATTAAAACGCCCATTTGGTGATAAATAGCAGTCTGATTTTTGCATGAGAGTTTAATCTCTGTTCGAAGAGTTTAAGTCTGTTCTGTCGGACAAAATAAATGTGCCGTTTTCGTGCTGTGACCGTTCCAAATTTTTAACCTGTTCCACAATTAAAACTACCCCTGTTCCAGTGTTCACACATATCAAAGTTTATTCGACTAGACACCCTTAAGCTATTAACAAATTTTCAGCTTGCTATTAATCAACTTTTTTTTCATACGCGGGATCCAGACCTATACCTTTACTCGTACACACAAATTTTAAGTTTATTTAGATCAAGATTCATAAGACCAAACACATCCTAGAACGATTAGTTCAACCCCTTTTACAATGACCCCAATGTATCATTAATAACCAGCCATAAAACTTTCTCTTTCATATCCAAAAATATATCACAAATTTTGTTTATTATAATAATGTACCGTGTGAGTTAATAATAAGGTACCCAGTACCCTTTGGGCTGTTTAGCCTTATCTGCACCTGAATTTTAAAGAGCCTAGTGTCAGTTTTTCGATCAGGCCATAACCCACTTTGAAGTCATGAATTTTTTACGCCTCCAGACATTGCACGATTTTTATCGGAAAGCTACACGAAGAGATGGTGATTCTTGTGGTCGTTTGTTTGGTAATAATGTTAACAATATTATAGTGAATGCTGAAGGCTTACACAAATTCCAAAATAAGACAAAGAAAATGAATGACTAAATTTATTTGAGAATGTACATTCAATATATCATTTTATCCGCGAATCTCTGGCGAGATCTGCAATTCTACAGAGTGTTATTTTTTGTCAGCTTTATGTATCTAACAATTCCTTCGTGTACTTAATTTTAATCGAACGTTCTCAACATTATTCGTAGAGTGGATACACTCAACATAAACTAATTACCTTCTTCGTTATCATCCTTAGGATCCATCCAGGATGGAGGTACAAGACCCAAAGGGAGCACTATTTATTAATTTAATAAATGTGGAGAAGCTGGTTGCACGATGTCACAAGCTTATGAAGAGCTAAGGGGCCAGACCACATCCGAGTGAGAGCGAAACAAAGAATGACATTAACCAGAGATAAAGAGGAACAAATACGTCAATACACTAAAACAAGAAGATATACGAAATAAATTCAGTGAGAAACTGGCATTTAACCGAACTGTGCAAAAACAAACTGAAGAGTCAGTTAAAGAAGCATGAAAGCAGTTTAAAGAAGTAATTTAATGCAAAAGAAACAATCAGATTGAAAGAGAAGGAGAAAATATAAAATGGATAACCAAAGATAGTATAAAACATAGAACATAAAAAAGAAGAAAATCAAAGAAAACATTTCACGAAAGGAAGGACCAGAAGAGAAGAGGGCAATTGGAAAAAATACAAGACAAAAGACGCAGAAACAAAGAATACAATACACCACTATACGAAACCTAACAGGAAAAGAACAAAGAAATTTACGAGAAATAGAGAATAAACACGGACACAGAATAAACAGTGAGAGGGAAATAATACAAAGATGGAAGGAATATTTCGAAGAAATACATATATGCTAAACATGGAATAATAAATATATAGTTCTGGATCCCGCGTATGAAAAAAAGTTGATTAATAGCAAGCTGAAAATTTGTTGATGGCTTAAGGGTGTCTAGTCGGATAAACTTTGATATATAGGAACACTGGAACAGGGGAACTTTTATTTGTGGAACAGGTTAAAAATTTGGAACGGTCAGACCACGAAAACGTCACATGTATTTTGTCCGACAGAACTTCTAATTGATTTGTTACCCTTTCATTAAACTCTCATGCAAAAATCAGGCTGCTATTTATCACCAAATGGGAATTATAATGAGTGGAACACGTAGAATATATCAAATGACAGGAATTATGACAGGTGATAAATAGCAGTCTGATTTTTGCATGAGAGTTTAATGAAAGGGTAACAAATCAATTGGAAGTTCTTTTGGACAAAATACATGTGACGTTTTCATGGTCTGACCGTTCCAAATTTTTAACCTGTTCCACAATTAAAACTTCCCCTGTTCCAGTGTTCCCATATTTCAAAGTTTGTCCGACTAGACACCGTTAAGCTATTAACAAATTTTCAGCTTGCTGTTAATCAATTTTTTTTTCATACGCGGGATCCAGACCTAATAGTTATTGAAAAAGAACTAAAACTATCAGACCTAGAAGTCAATATTGAAGCAATTGCATACAATGGAAGAAACTGGAAATACACTGTGCTAAAAAATGACAAAGCCGCAAGAATTGAATAATATACAGGGTGTCCCGAAAATAATGGTCATAAATTATACCACACATTCTGGGGTCAAAAATAGTTCGATTGAACCTAACTTACCTTAGTACAAATGTGTTCACAAAAAAAGTTACAGCCCTTTGAAGTTACAAAATGAAAATCGATTTTTTTCAATATATCGAAAACTATTAGAGATTTTTTATTGAAAATGGACATGTATAATTCTTATGTCAGGAACATCTTAAAACAAAATTATAGTGAAATTTGTCCACCCCATAAAAAATTTATGGGGATTTTGTTCCCTTAAACCCCCCCAAACTTTTGTGTACGTTCCAATTAATTCATTATTGTGGTACCATTAGTTAAACACAACGTTTTTAAAACTTTTTTGCCTCTTAGTATTTTTTCGATAAGCCAGTTTTTATTGAGATGCGGCTTCTTTTTCAATATATTTACGTAAAAATTTTATGGGGGTTTTGTTCCTTTAAACCCCCCTAATGTTTGTGTACGTTCCAGTTAAACTATTATTGTGGTACCATTAGTTAAACACAGTGTTTTTAAAACTTTTGTCTCTTAGTCTTTTGTTCATAAGTCACCTTTTATCGAGATGTAGCTTCTTTTTCAAAATATACCTAAAAATGTAAATTATAAATAAATTTTCAGATTATCAACAGGTCTCTATAACCGTACTTAACCATATACAAATATGTGGTGGATTCGACAAATATTCAAAATATCTCGATAAACACTGGCTTATCGAAAAAGTACACTAAGAGGCAAAAACGTTTTAAAAATAATGTGTTTAACTAATAGTGCCACAATAATAATTTAATTGGAACGTACACAAAAGTTTGGGGGGGTTTAAGGGAATAAAACCCCCATAAAATTTGTATGGGGTGCACAAATTTTACTTAATTTTTTTTTAAGATATTGCTGTCGTAAAAATGCCACATGTCAATTTTCAATAAAAAATCTCTGAGAGTTTTCGATATATGAAAAAAAATCGATTTTCATTTTGTAACTTCAAAGGGCTGTAACTTTTTTTGTGTGCACTATTGTATATAGGTAAGTGAGGTTCAATCAACCTATTTTTGACCCCAGAATCTGTGGTATAATTTATGACCAATCTTTTCGGGACACCCTGTATATCTACCCATTGACCTAATAAAAGCAGAAACTGAGTAATCAATAAAAAAATCTGATATCTATTCAAAACCAGTTCAGAATTTATCCAGAGAATGGACAAAGAAGAAGATGCACTGCACAATATTGCTAAAAATTTGGGTGTATGATTTAGAGGCTCATGTTGAATACATTATTTGTATATATTCAACATACATATTTTATAATTTGGGAAGAGAATTTAAGTTACTTATCAAATTTCCAACACCTAGTACTTTTTTCCTCGTGATTCACTGTGTAGTGACTAACGCGAGAATTTTACTGTCACCATTGCATGTGGTTGTCCTTTTAAAGACAAATACTATCGAACAAGCGAGACGTGGCGCGTGACCTTGTCGTATTGTGCATTTATCGCTGTGTATTTTCGGGCAAGGTCAGCCGCCAGGACTCGTTTGTCAGATAGTAACATGCTATGATTTTTTGTGACGGATATTCTTGAGTTAAAGTTGATTCCATGTAATCGAGTGAACTATCTTTCAATAAAGTCGCCCCAGGAACGCAACTCATAAATATTGGCAATATCATTTTAAAGTCTTCTACTTTAAAATGTATAATATATGTCTGAATTATCTATATGCATGACTCAGATTAAATTATTAGAAGAATTTTTTTACTTTGCAACAATATTTTTATTGAATTTAGTAATATTTTGTATTTTGATAGCGACGTCCGAGTTGGAAGTCGAAACGTCAATAAAATCATTTTTTAAGTTAAATTGTATCTTATTTCCCATTTAGAATAATAAATTACATAAATGCCTCAAAGAAACAGCTTCAGAACAATACCTAGTACTTTTTTCGGTGTAGAATTAATACCCTATTCCATATTAATATATTTGTATGTGTAACGCGCAAAATATATATATTATGCAATACGCACGTCAAAAAATTTGGGTAAACTGAGGTGCAAGGTTGACATCTATTGTAGTCTGGAGAAGCTCCACCCAGTTGCATTGTAGATAATCTCAACGTGATTGTTTACGAAAATGTTGAAAAAATCAAGCCAATTAATATCAAATTTTTACAGTATTGTTTGAAAATAAAACCAGACAGATGTATATTGATATGTACTTTAGAAAGGAACTAAAACGTTTTATTGTTTTATTGAAAGAATATTAAAGAAGTTTTATTGTTTTATATGATTAATGGACCCCTGAAGTATGAAGAAACTGCGGAGTGCTACCATTTAAAGGGGTGCGTTTTTGAGAAACGGGTGAATAATTAATTTTCAGTTTTTTTATTTTTACTCGAATTATATGCACTTTTCGTACATATACATCTAAAAAAAGTTGTTCAAAATTAAATTTTCAATTGAAATGTTACTTCCTAAAGTCAAAAATAATTTTTTTATATTAAAAGTGGAAGCAAAAAAACACACAAAAACGTGAAGGTTTAGGGCTAATTTTAAGCAAGATATGGTTCTTCAAAGTTTACTTTGGACTTTTACGACTATTTTTTTTAATTTCTCATTTTATGTTCGTTCGTTGTGCATTTAAGTATAATATACTCGTAAATTGCTAAAGAAAGCTTATTTTCTGTACTTTAAAATGCTCTAATGTGAAGGATTCTAGGTGTTGGAAATCCCATAAAATTGGTTTAGTTGCTTAAATAATTCGAAATCGTTTCCCTTTTTTCCCTTTCCGGCGCCTGTGTTCTTCCTTGTTCGTGTGTTAGCGAGGTTCACATATGTCGCGAAGAAATGGACTTTAAGTGGTTGAGGGTCCAAAGAATTCTTCCCCCTATGAGATGGATCCCAACCACTCGATTGTAAAGACGTGCATTCGTTCGTTTGTTTTGTCGATCGTTGTGCCTCCAACCAGATGGGGTAAGCTTAACCTGAATTTAATTACCTTTATTTTCCTTTATTGTATTTTGAATTATTTAGCAACAACCAATTTGTTCTAATATGGAAAGAAAGTCCACTTTCTTTCCATATTAGAGCTATCAGAAGGGATAAAAGGATTATAGGCAGGTGTTGTAATTATTGTTGATTGCTTGTTTTGATTTTATTAATTGTTTCGTTCAATACCTGCTAGTAACCATACACTAGGATTAACTGTAACCTAGATATTATGGTTCATCAAAGTGTGATGTTTGCAACGATATTTACTAAACTTTACTAGAATATGTCCTTAGGTATACATTTAAGTATAATATATTGTCGTAACAAGAAATAGACGGTTTTAAAGATAATTGATTTTTCTTTCTACTAAATGTACCATGGCATGTACTTAAAACCGCGTAGCGTAGAAAAAAGTTATAGAACAATGTTTGCAATAAAATAGGGAAAATTTATCCAAAAACGGTGGAGTGGCGAACTTTGAAAAATCGTACCTCGCATGCTATGAACCTAAAGACTTCTATCGAACGTCATTTTAAAAAGGAAGAATAGAAGTTTTTCTGTACAGCAATGCCTATACCTGTACCCCATTTAAAAAAGTTATTGGGCAAAAAATTGCTTTTTTCATGGTTTTTCGCTTCATTTTTTGAATATATTTTTGTCAAAAATTTTTTACTTTAGAACGTGACATTTAGATAGGAGAGAGAAAACAACCATTAGGTGGCAGATGAACAAAATAAGACATTTATAACCAATTTAATTATCACAAAACCATATTTTGTTGCGGCTTTTTACCTGACCAATCCTTGAAGATTTTAGGAAAGCTACTTTCAGCTATTTAGAGTTTTTGTTAAATATGACAACCAAACGAAGTGACTGACGTCTTTATCATTCCCAAATGAGATACCGCCAAGAAAAGAATCTCAACGAAAATGTCTGTTCGGTAATTAATAACTAATCGTCCTTTTTGTTATCCCGGGCTCCATCTCACGACAGCTTAATAACCCAACATCATTTTTCTGTCTTCGCTTCTTTTGAGTACTTATCAGCTTAATATTATATATTTAAAAACATAGGATGGACTTTAAGATGATCGTACGGGTTTTTCCGGAACTAATGGTCAGACTATACGTCAAAAGCAACTATGGATTTTTTTGAAAAGCGAAAAATTCGATATAATGTAATACAGTATTTTCAAAGAGTACCCCCGTTAATATATGCAAAATATCCTCACTCCCAGAATTAAATTTTTTTACGTTCTACGTCATTAAGTAATACCACTTAACGCAATTTTAACCCATCACCCCTTCCCCTCAACCCCTTTTGGAGATGGCTGCAGGTCTATTTATGTTGTGTATTTTATCAAAAAATATATTTCTGATTTTTTTTTCAAATCTTTCCGTAAGGTTTTCCACCTTCAAAAACCGAAAAAACTGTTTTTTACTGGTTTTCGGGGATTTTTTCAAGTGTATAGACTTCAAACTAGAACAAATCGAGGTTTTTTATAGGTTATATATAATTTGAAAAAACTGAGTCCTTTAGAACATTCAAAAATTGGGCAAACCCCTTTAAAACCACAAAGAACCATGTTCTTTCAAGCTTTTTAAAGGTTTTTACGATTTTTTCGGCGTAAATCATATTTTTTGAGTTCTATACAACCTGAATTAATTTTTTAATTTTTTTACGTTTATATGTTTAAAAAATAAGACAGCGCAATGTTAACCCAAAAAATCTTTTACTTTTTTTGGAAATCGCTGCAGGCTAATTTTTTTATTGTGCATTTTATCAAAAAATATATTTCTGATTTTTGTCAAATATTTTCGAAAAGTGCTCCAATTTAAAAAATCCAACTGGTTTTTTAGGGGTTTTTGGAGATTTTCTTTATTTTTGTAGGTTTTTTTTATAGGTTATATTTATGATTTGAAGTAACTGAGGCCTTTATGCATTTACGTCCAAAACATTGAGCGAAACACCATGTTTTTTCAAGGGTTTTTGCGATTGTATGGTAGGGTGAGGGGAGGGGGGCAGACTAAAATGCGCCAAGTTTTATTTTTTAATCACATAGAACGTAAAAAAATTAAATTTTAGGAGTGAGGGCTATTTGCCTATCTTAATGGGGGGTACCCTTTACAATAATTGTTCTCGTCAAGTCAAAAACTAGATTCACACGAAATTTACAACATTAATACGAAACTGTATTAAATATAACGAAAAAAAAATGAAGTAAATTTAGAATGTAACAATAATAATATAAACCATTTTTCTCTCACAATTTACTATTTTTCCATTACACTTTACTATTACCATCCAAATTTACTAGTATAGGTGTTATTTAAATGCCTAAAATGATTTTTTCACTACCTTAATACCTAACATTAATCATCAATTGTCATCACCACAATTTATCTAAAAATTGTTTGTCCTAACTACCTGAAAAGAAAATAATATTGAGGTGATGAAAATCTTTTTTGGTCGATGGGACAGGTGGTATAGCAGGTTTAGATTCATGTAAACGCTGGAATACTGAAAAAACTATCTTATGTTGTCTAGAAATGTCTTTACAGTATTGGTTTTAGAATAATTTGACTATTAACAGCATTGTTAAATATTATGTACAGTTGATCGTAACGAAAATTACATTTATTGGTTTTGACGTTTCGATTTTCATTCCGGAAATCGTTTTCAAAAAAGATTATCTTCACAAATGTATTAAAAACTCCTTTATAAAAGGTATATTTTAAAAAAGACTCTTTCGGGCTACATCACAGGACGTTTTCAAAATGACAATTCCATCATCAGTTCTGCTTACAAGATATACATGGTTCAACCACTAAAATATCTGAGTGAAAACCCTTTAAATGGTATACAGTTATTATTATGTTACATTGTTGTATATAATAAGTAATATTATGTGATGTTTTTTAAACTGTTACATGATTATACATCATCAACGCAGTACTCCCAACTATGTGGGTTTCTGGCCCTGAGAGAAACCTCTGTAAATGGACTCTAATAGCAACACTTCAGTTGCTATTATTAATATATTAGTCAAAACATATTAGTCTTTTCAACAAATACATTTCCCTTATTAGGGAAAGAGTACTATGAGAAACAATAATTGGGAAAATATTGGAATCAAACCAGGTAGATCAAGATCATGCTTGCCAACCTATTCAAGACATTGTGCATGAATTGGCCTTAAAATTAACTTTTCCAAAACACAATAGACCGACCTTCTACTGGCCAAAAACATCTCAACTAATGGCACACAAATTGAACAAATGTATAAGTACCTGGACCACGAGATTAAATGAGATTTAGAGTTAATCAGGAGAATAGGACTAACATGGGCAACTTACAGAAAACTGAGGGAAGTCTTTAGCTCAAATATTCCCATGGGCTTGAAAAGGAAGGTCTTTGATCAATGGGTACTACCAGTTCTAACGTATGGAGCAGAAACTTTGCCCCTCACCAGAAAAGTAATCAATAACATACCAGTGGTACAGAGAGCAATGGAGAGATTAATGTTGAATATATCCCTCAGAGACAGACTTTGTCAAACTGGTGTGACGGATGCAGTTAAAAGAATTACAACGCTGAAACGGAACTAGGCGAGACATTTTGCCGGTTTCATAGATGGAAAATGGACAAAGAAAATTTTGGAATGGAGACCTAGACACGATGATTATCGTAATCGAGGACGTCCTCCAACATGGTGGTCAGAATACATCAAGCGCAGTCAGCGGATCGGACGCAATTGAATTACTTACGGGAGGCCTATGTTCAGCAGTGGACTCAAAACGGCTAATAATTCAAGAAAGGATAGTCTTGAAATATGAAAATTAGGTATTTATCACTAATAGACGGAGAGTCAGCGCCGAAAAATCTCTCTGAATTTACTAAAGCTAGTTTTTTCACAGTTGATTACTGTGAGTGTGTAGAGAAACATACTGCGGTCGGTCAAGCGAAACGTAGAACAGGTAGTACTGACAGCTTGTCAAAGTTGCTTACCTGCGGAGGTAATTAAATCCATTTACTAAGGCTGAAAATCAATACACACATTCTAAATTGAATATAAATACAAGTTATTATAGTCGGTCAGCGGTATGACGGGACAGAGCCGGTCGGTCGGCCCAATGAATGTACAGCGATATTCACTATATTTTGACCCCCTTGTAAATTGCTTTATTTACAGAATTAGAAAAAAATGTAAAATACGAAAGTTATTCGATTTTTTAATTATGATTTTTTGACATATATATCGTACTAGTGACGTCATCCATTTGGGCGTGATGACGTAATCGACTATTTTTTTAAATGAGAATAGGGGTTGTGTGCTAGCTCATTTGAAAGTTTATTCAATTCTCTATGCAGTAATATAAACATTAAGATCACTATTTATACAGGGTGTCCAAAAAAAAATTTAATTATTAATTAAAAAATTAATTTAATTAAAAAGAATGTGTGTGTACTTTGTACGCACGTAAGAAGTTATACTTCTACTACATATTATGTGATTTTTAAGACAATACCAAAAATTTAAAAAAATAAAAGAATAAAACGCACACAAACACATTGAAAAATGCCACAAAGAAAAAATGATTTCTGAACGATAATAATTGTTGGCAAAAATTTTAAATACGCATTTTCTGAAAAAAAGATTATATAACAAATATACTTACAATCATAAAATGCATAAAAAAATAAAAACTTGCATCGGGTATCGAACCCGTGAATTTCGAGGCGCTTTGATTTGTAATCGAAGCCTAGACTCACTCGTCCAATTCCACATTATTTGTCATGTGGAAAAATAGGGTAACTGAACGTTTTACTGTTTGACAGTTGTTTTGAATATAATTAAATTATGTAGTTTAAATTTTGTGGAAGAAAATATTAAAATATAACAAAACAGTAAGAAAACAATATATGAAGATTGGTAGAACTTTTGTTGGTAATCAAATTAAGTATGTAAATCAAAGCATTACATACCTACTAGATAAATAAATCTACGCCAAAAAATCATAATTTAAAAATAAAAATCGGACCTAATTTGGGATTTCTCTCTAAGATCCCCATTCTTGAGAAAATAAATGTACAGTAGAGCGTCGATTATCCGAACGTCGATCAACCGAACGACCGCTTATTCGAACTATCGGCTTCCGCGTCCCGCACTCGAATACCGAGCAAGCGTTAGTAATTGACGCTTAAAATATCTTCAATTTTCTTCAATATTGTATCCAAAAATAATTATGTTGTTGCAAAGACTGCACTTTTTTGTTTAGTTGCTAGTTGTCATTATGTATGACTATAAATATGTATAAATATATTGTAGTTCGATTATCCGAACAAATCGGTTTTCCGAACACCTATGTCCCCCAATTAGTTCGGATAATCGACGCTCTACTGTATTTCAACCTAATCCAAATGTATAATTACAATATGATTATAATAAAAACTACTTACCAAATTAGAATGAGTTTTCCTTGTCCAAAATAGTCCAAAAGTCCAAAAATATAGGTATATGAAAACTATTTAAAAAGGCAGTATAACTATTAACTAACTTTTGTTTGTTGTTTCTTTTCACACAAATTTTAAAACGCAACAACCATAAATAATCAATCTACAGCTGTGCCACAGCCGCCATATTGAATAATTTTTGACATGTCATTTGAACATCCAATCAGAACAAAGTTATAATGCGCATGCGCCGGGATCATAGGTTTCAACATATAAAAATTCACCCTCATATCGCCGGTAAAGTATAACTTAAAAAAAAATTTTGGACACCCTCTATAAATAATCATGTTAATGTTTATATTACTGAATAGGGAATTGAATAAACTTTCAAATGAGCTAGCACACGACCCCTATTCTCATTAAAAAAACGGTCGATTACGTCATCACACCCAGATGGATGACGTCACTAGTAAGATATATATGTCAAAAAATCATAAATAAAAAATCGAATAACTTTTGTTTTTTTCATTTTTTTCTAATTCTGTAAAAAAAGCAGTTTACAAGGGGGTCAAAATATAGTGAATAACCCTGTACATTCATTGGGCCCTACCGACCGGCTCTGTCCCGTTATACAGCTGACCGACTATAATAACTTATATTTATATTCAATTTAGAATGTGTGTACTGATTTTCAGCCTTAGTAAATGGATTTAATTACCTCCGCAGGTAAGCAATTTTGACAAGCTGTCAGTACCACCTGTTCTATGTTTAGCTTGACCGACCACAGTTGTTTCTCTACACATTCACAGCAATAAACTGTGAAATAACTAGCTTTAGTAAATTCAGAGACATTTTTCAGCGCTGCCTCTTGGACTATAACGGAATCTTAACCCTGCTGTCCCGTTCGAGTCAACTACACAAATGTACTGTTCGGGTCAATATGACCCAACTATGGTGTAAGCTCCTTAATCGAAATAAAATAAGCTAATGGTGATAAATAAAACTTTATTAACAAGAAATTATGGTTAATTAAACAAAAATTATGTTGTTAATGTAAATTAACCTTATTAACAAAAACAAAATGCATTTTTTCTTTCAAAAAAGCCTAGTAAAAAATATCTACAAAAGTTTAATTCAGTTTACAACTGGGACATTAATAAAAAGAATGGATTTTACAAATATGTTTGTGATATAATCCAACAAAATAATTTGTCTTGTTATCGTTTTTACGGCAAGTTTACAGCGTGTTCGTTTAGCAGGCGGAGTTAGATTGTACATAGACGGTTCACTAGCATTTCCATATTGTCTACTTGTTCCTGCTCGTGTCCTTTTTGCCAGTTCGTAAGAGCCTTTAGTTATTGGTATATTTTTTCTGGAAATGATGACTGGTTTCATTAGTTTTTTCCGAATTCCTCAAGAAAAATTCGCCGTTTTCCCAATTGATTGGTATTCCATTGGATATTTATTGATGCCCATAACACGAACGCGTTGTAGGCAGAAATGTCCAGTAGATTATAAAAAACAATCATTGGCGAGCGATTTATCTTTTCTCACATGTATACGTGCCAACAAGCTAATGTAGAATATCCACTGCTCCCTTATTAGAATTGTAATCTAAAATAATTTGGGGCTTTTTCATTTGATGAAAGTGATGCATGATACAACCATTCATGATGCAAAGTACTCAAAAGAAAAACATTTTTATTATTTTTGGGAATAGTGTCAAATCTTGCATGAAGCAAAAAAGACGAGCTATGAACTTTTTTATTCGCGATTTTTGCTGAAAACTCCGGTTTATTTTACTTATAATACCCGGCATTGTATCTACTTTGTTTTAGAAGAAATTTTCCTAAATTTTACGATGTAAAAAAGTTATTATACACGTAATATTGTGGCATTCCAAATCACTATTCAAGTCACACATCACACGCATTTCTGTATAGATCTGCAATTTTAGAGCATAAGAAGTTTTACTGTTCATAATTATATAAACCCAAAAGTTTTGTGCCATATTTCTCTGGCTTGCTGGAATGTACCATTTGAAGGGAGAACGGCCTCTAAAGGCAACTAGTTGTTTATCGACGGTAACATTTTCATCAGGGTTAAAAGTTCTTTTTACATTTTCTACCCATATTTCATAAATTTCACGTATTGCCGCAAGTTTATCAAAACGTCTTCTATCCTGTCTAGTAGTTTTGTTATCAAAACCTATTACTTGTAAACTTTTTGTAAATATATCAAGCGACATTGTTGATCTAAATATAGTACGACCCGTTTCTTCATTCCATAAACTTTTAGTTGATTCACCATGGGACTTATAAACTCGAGCTAAAAATAAAAGACCAATGTATGCTTGGAAACCAACTTTATTCATACCTTTCCAGTTGGTTCCAAATACATGCTGTCTGTCCATGTTGGTCATATTTATAATTTGGTTTGCAATATCGTCCAGCTATACTACAGTTTACTTTACAAGTTTTAGCTTGCAGAAACCTGTTTTTATTTAGAGACGTATCCGGCTGACAAACACACAGGTACTGCTAATATAGAACACTGCCAACTAAACACACATACACAGGTAATTTTTAACGGTTTAAGTACGCGGGTCACATTGACCCGAACGTACTCTAGGTAACAATTTCATTTTAATAAAAAAAATCAGGAAGTAGAATGTTTATCTCATATGCAATTGAAAGAACTCATATTAGGTAATAAAGTCACCAAACACCAAATCGCTACGCCGCGTAATAATTTGTAAAATAAGAAATAAATTATTTTTTGGGTCAAATAGACCCGAACAGGACAGCAGGGTTAAATCTCAAATTTTGTAGCTTAAACCGGTCCTAGCTATTAAAACAAACTCTCCATTAGCAGCATAAACTTTTTCGATAATAGATAGATGAGTCAGTAAAGCAGCAGAGCAGCAGGTAAAATAAGAAATGTGTACGTTATGTTATGTAACAGTCAAGGCCGCTTTTAAAAATGTTTGTACTCGAAATGGGTATTTATAGAATGTACGGTACTATGTGAATTAGCGTTTAGCGTTTGGATTAGATTTTAACGTTAGTTTTGAGTATTTCAACTTCTGGTAGACCGTAGACGACGTAATAAAATACAACCGGAATAACTGTTTAGATGTTGTTATGACCCACCCAACGAAATTGCTTGTGTAAAGGCGGAAATACATATCCGCGCCGCGAACTCCGCGCCGTGTGTGCGCTGCGCGTTCGTGGTGCGGTTATTGTTCGTTAAAATTTTTCATTTTGACGATCCAGAGGAAACTTACGAACGTTTAGTAATTGTAGATAATCATGTCTCTGTCCTGTATTTCTACTACATCTTATTTTGGTATTGTTCTGAAACTATTTTCTTGTGTCATCTTATGCAATTTACTATTTTATGTGGAATAAGCCACAGTTTGGGAACATTTCGGGAACTACCTTTTTCCCTTCCTGGCAACACAAATATAATGGTAGGGGAGCCCAAGCGGGGATTTTTGCAGTTACTCGAGCGCGTCAGATTATCATATGGGGAGAAACGTGGTACCCTGCAGATGTACCTCCACCATATTATATTGGCTCTTAACACAGGGGAGTTCGTTCAGGGGGCCCGAAAAAAAATCTATCCTTAAAATATTCGAAATTGTCAGATTAAGATAAGGTAAGTTAAGTACATGCAAAAGAGTCTATATTTCAAAAATATGACGATTTGAGCGGGGCGTACGGAAACGGGTGAGTCAAAAAGTTTCACAAAAAAAGCGAATATTTCGCGAAATGAACGTCAGATTGAAAAACTAAAAACTACGTGTTCAATATTTTTCAAAAATCTATCGAAAAATACCAAACTTGACCCCCCACGGAGAGGGGTGGGGAGTAAATTTAAAATTTTAAATACAAATCCCGCGATCTTTCGCAAAATAAACATCATATCGGAAAACTGCAAAATACACTTTATCAATGTTTTTGAAAAATCTATCGAATGGTTCCAAACACGACCCCCCACGGAGGTGAGGTGGGGGGTTACTTTAAAATCTTAAATGGTAGACCCCGTTTGTTATTGCAGATTTGGATTGTTTGTATAAAAATAAACAACTTTTTTTCGAAACATTTTTTTGAATTATGGATAGATGGCGCTATAATCGGAAAAAAGATTGTTGGAAATGGAAAATTAAATTAAAAAATGGGAAGTCCCCACTAAAATGGAAAATTTTACTTAACTTTTTTGGTTTTAGGACCTAATAATCACAACCCAATAGGTCCACAAAGCGCTCGAGTGACTGCACATTTAGCATACTTTGCTCCCCTACCATAATATATCTGCTTGTTCCTACAACCAGAAACAAAATTAGAGAACTATAGGTACTTCCAAGTCATGCGATACCTTTTTCGTTTTCCGGTGACACAATTGTAATGTATCTGCTTGTTTCAACTGCGTAGCTTCACTGGAAACGAAATTAGAGAACTATAGGTTTTTCCAAGCCCTGTGTTAACTTTTTCGCTTTCCGGTGGCCCAATTATAATATATCTGCTTGTTCCAACTCAGTTGCTTCACCAGAAGCGAAGTTAGGAAACTATAGGCTCTTCCAAGATGTGAGTTACCTTTTTCGCTTTCCGACGACACAATTATAACATATCTACTTGTTCCAACTCCGTTGCTTCACCAGAAGCGAAGTTAGGAAACTATGGGCTCTTCCTAGTTGTGCGTTACCTTTTTCGTTTTGCGGTGACCCAATTATAATATATATGCTTATTCCAACTACGTTGCTTCACCAGAAGCGAAGTTAGAAAACTATTGGGTCTTCCAAGTTGTGCGTTACCTTTTTGACTTTCCGGTGACCCAATTATAATATATCTGCTTGTTCCAACTCAGTTGCTTCACCAGAAGCGAAGTTAGGAAACTATAGGCTCTTCCAAGTTGTGCGTTACCTTTTTCGTTTTCCGGTGACATAATTATAATATATCTGCTTGTTCCAACTCAGTTGCTTCACCAGAAGCGAAGTTAGAAAACTATTGGGTCTTCCAAGTTGTGCGTTACCTTTTTGGTTTTCCGGTGACCCAATTATAATATATCTGCTTGTTCCAACTCCGTTGCTTCACCAGAAGCGAAGTTAGAAAACTACTGGGTCTTCCAAGTTGTGCGTTACATTTTTGGCTTTCCGGTGACCCAATTATAATATATCTGCTTGTTCTAACTCCGTTGCTTCACCAGAAGCGAAGTTAGAAAACTATTGGGTCTTCCAAGTTGTGCGTTACCTCTTTCGTTTTCCGGTGACCCAATTATAATATATCTGCTTGTTCCAACTCCTTTGCTTCACCAGAAGCGAAGTAAGAAAACTATTGGGTCTTCCAAGTTGTGCGTTACCTTTTTGGCTTTCCGGTGACGCAATTATAATATATCTGCTTGTTCCAACTCTGTTGCTTCACCAGAAGCGAAGTTAGAAAACTATTGGGTCTTCCAAGTTGTGCCTTACCTTTTTCGCTTTCCGGTGACACAATTATAATATTATATCCGCTTGTTTCAACTGCGTTGCTTCACCAGACACGAAATTAGAAAACTATAGGTTCTCCAAGTCGTGCGTGACCTATTTCGCTTTCCGGTGACACATAATATATATCTGCTTATGAATGTTTTTTTTTTAATATTGATAACTATTTCCGAAGTGAAAGTCGAAAGGTCAAGTAAACTTGATTTCAAACTCGAATTGTGGCTTATGCCCAAATAAAATAGTAAATCTTATTTTTAATACATGTTATTTTTTGTACAACAATGAACTAACATTTTTTAAACAGGTCCGCATGTACATTTTTTTATTTCAGCTTCTATTTCCGTTCAGATCGGATTTAAGTTGTTTCTTTAAATTAAATGGTTCTTTATTGAGGATCCCACAATAATGATTTTCCACGGTAAACATTAATTTCCTTCCGACAATTCCGACCATTCCATTACTAACAAATATTCAACTCATGCGCGCCAAAACCAACAAACCACTCGCAAACCCGTCCAAATACGTATTGCGAACACAAACCATACATACTCATAGACGTTTCACGTAAATTGTCAAGGTCAAGACAGCAAATTAGTTACCATTCCAATCCAGAGATGTTGCTGTCAGTCAATTCGCTTGTCATATTTAACAACTGACAGTTGACAATTAAATTAATTTTTTATTTACTTTTTATTTTACAGTTTGTGGCTTAATTATTTTATTATAGTGGTGTTACGTTTTTAATTAGATTTAATCACAATTTTAATCAATTAACCTCCTCTCCGTTTTTATGAGTAGAATTTTTAGTTTACATTGATCATCCCGTGTTGTGTTTCTCCACATTTAAATAAAAAACAATATAATAGATCCTGAAACAGTTTATTCCAATAGACAAGTGTGTCATCAACATTTCGGGCCTATATATTTTTGGAAGTTTGTAAAAGATTATAAGGTAATATTTATCTAAACAATCATCCTACAAGATTCTTTCAAAAATTTTCATTCAACTCAATATTACACATCAGTGCTTTCACGTGACACATGGCAGTATTGTTTAGCATTTTGAAAACAAATTGGAATATTTGAAGTTTTCAGTAAAATATTGAATAAAACATTGAATTGTCTTTCTGTTGTTTTAATTTCCTGCGAAATTTCATCAAAAATCCCGCAAAATTTATAATTTGAAATTCCCACGTAACTAAAATTTGTCAATTTAGTTCCCATTCCAATCAAGAGATGGCGTTAATTCGATCCGAAAGATTAACATGGTCGTGAAACGTCTATAAGTATGTATGGTTTGTGATTGCGAACCATCAAAGCGTTTGTTGAAAAACCGACAGAATTTAGATCGTGGTGCGCCGTGTGCGTGCCGTTTGTGCGTCACTTGAAAACACGTACTAATCTGACGAATACGCTGCGCGCGAACGGCTCGCACACCGAGCAGAGCGCATATGTATCTCCGCCTTAACGCAAACAACTATTTATTTTATCATTATGAGAAACAACAGTCGACATTTAGGCATGCTTGAACGATTTTTCATTAAAATAAGCTCTAAATAAACTATCACTCAAATTGATAAAAATGAAAGGAAAAATCCTCAGATGGGGATTTTCTATATATAAAAAGAAAAAATTGCACCAAATCCTACGATTACGGAATGATAAGCCTTATGATCCACTTCTTCTTCACGTGCCACGTGCCATATCAGAATTATCCGACGTTGGCGATTATCATTGTGAAGGCTTCTTGATCTTCCGCAATATGGAATAATAATAATTGTCCTGCATTTTATATCTGAGTCCATTCAGGAATCCACGAGGAAAAAAATTTTCCTGTAGTTAGCTGTATACCAATAATTACAAAAAACCATAAAATCTTTTATAAAAGGTATATTTGTTAAAATCCCTATACAGGGCTACATCACAGAACAGAACTAGTTTTCAATCGGTTGACCGATCATCATCAGTGTTTGCCTAAAATGTGTATAACCTGATAAAATAATGCAAAGTATTTAAAATTTTAACTAGGATCTTAAAAGTTATAGGTTATACTCACTTGAATCTAACATGCTAACCACCAAAGTAAAAAAATATTTGGGTAAAAACCCTTTACAATTAATCCCCCATAGGAACATAGAAATAAGATGTGAATTTAAATATGGATGTTTAAAATATCCAATGTTTCATGGTCTAGGTACCGTTGAGCTCATATTTGACTTGTTCACATCATGACTTTATGGTACCAAGTGGCTCTGATAGCGGAAATTCTTAATGATGACATGACAGAAATGACAGTTCCACAGGAAGTTACACTGATGATGATCAGCCAACCGATTAAAAACTAATTCTGTTCTGTGATGTAGCCCTGTATAGGGATTTTAACAAATATACCTTTTATAAAGGATTTTATGTTTTTTTTTCATTCGCGAATGTTTTTTAACCAAGAAACTTATTGTCTTCCTACACCTCTACGGGCCCTCTATTTTGCCTTTAAGGATCAGTTGTAATATTTTATATCGATTTCCCCTCACTATATATCCCAGATAAGACATTTTCCGGTGTTTAACAGTCTTTTACAGTTCCCTATCTTTGTTGACCCTCCTAAGGAGGGCCTCCTTAGTACTTCTACATTAGTTTTTCTTACTGTCCAAGGTATCTTCAGCATCCGTCTATTAATCCATAAGTCCAATACTTCAATTCTGTTCATGATTGATACTTTTAGCTTCCACAGTTCACACTTCTGCACCATACAAGAGTACAGACCAAACATAGTACTTATTCTTTGTCTTAGTTCTAAACTGAGCTGATTATTTCAAAGATATGACTTCATTTTCATAAAAGAAATTTTAGTCATTTAAATATGTCATTTTGTGAACTTTCTCAACTTAAACTCCATTTAATTGAAGCTCTTCATCTGGATGTGGGTCACAACTAAAAACTAAAAATTTGGTTTTGTTTGAGTTTATTTTAATGCCCATTTCCTCTCCCACCTCGTGAATACTACCAAGCAGATTTCAAGCAGAATTTATGATCTACACTACTACAATATTGTTAGAGAGTAAGAGATTTAAGAAGGGATCTTTATTTCAAGTTTAGTGTTAGAAAATGTGCAATATTGTGCCTGTTTCATAATTATCATCATCCAGCCTTCTTCGTTTTGAATCAGCGTCAGTGATCAGCATGGCTATCCTAACTTTGCTTGCAGCTATTCGAAAGAGTTCGTTTGTAGATGTATTGGACCATTTTCTTAGGTTTTGAAGCCAAGATATTCTTCTTCTCCCTGGTTCTCTCCAAATACGTTGCCCTGAAGAATGAGTTGCAACAAGCCATCTCTCTATTCATTTCTTATAACATGACGAAGATATTCTAATTTGTGCTCTTTGATTGTGTTAATACTCTCGTGCTCCTTGCCCATTCTACGTAGGACCTTAATATTAGTCACACGATCCATCCGTGAAATTCTTAAGATTCGTGTGTAACACCATATCTCGAAGGTCTCTTAAAAAATCTTCAGAAAGTGTCCAGGCCTGTATTCCGTATAATGACTTAGAAAATACATAGCATCTGATGATCGAGATTTTGGTCTTCTTCTCCTTAAAGTTCTCTGAGCAGTTGTAATGAATTACAGTTAAACCATTCTCTATGACCCAACTATTCCAGTTTTTTTGTTTTTATACTGTTCATAATTTCTAACTCCTTATTTAAACGTCGTAGCACTTCAACATTGGTAATCCTTTGAACCCACTGAATTTTAAATATTCTTCTGTAACACTACATTTCGAACGCTTCTATTTTTCTTATGTGTTGCCTTCTCAATGTCCAAGCTTTTATTCCGTATAGTAATATAGAAAATATGTAGCATCTTAGAGCCCTCAATCTGAGAGGCAACTAAAGGTCTTTGTTTGTAAGCAGTGTCTTCATTTTTATAAATGCTTGCCTTGCAGTTTCAATTCAGACTTTAATTTCTTTGCTTTGGTCATTTTTGTCATCAACCCAGGTTCCCAGATATTTGTATGTCTTTAATTTTTCTATTTGGGTTTGCTCTAGTATTAACCTTTCATTTCCATGTTGTGTTTTTGAGACAATCATAAATTTAGTTTTTTTGAAGTTATACCTACTTCTTTACCGGCGGTAGAGGGTGATTTTTTTATATGTTAAAACCTATCAGCCCGGCGCATACGCATTATAACTTTGTTCTGATTGGATGTTCAAATGACATGTCAAAAATTATCCGAATCCGATATGGCAGCTGTGGTTTGGAGGTAAAGGTAAACAAATGTATAATATATTAGTTTTATTGTTGTGAGGACAGAAACAAAAAAGTTTATAATATTGTAGTGACTTTTAAATAGTTTTTAAAAGCAACAAGTACGTAATAATTGTTAATGTATCATGGGTATAAACCTACCTATTTGATCTGCCAAAATACATAGTATGTAATACTTTTATTTATATAATTTGATTAGCATCAAAATTTCTATCAATATTCACCTAATATATTGTTTTTTTACTCTATGTTTTGTTGTATTTTTTCAATTCTAAATCATTTCAATTCAAAATTAAAATAATTTGATCAATTTTCAAAATATCAAAATATCACAAGTTTAATCCGTTTAGTTAGTCGATCTTCGTAAATAATGACACATAGTGTCCGTGGCTAAGCGGAGAAGGCGAATGAATTCCAATACCAACCGCTCTTATCAGCGCTGGTTCGAGTCCCAATAGAAACTTTCTTTTTTGTTTTTTTTAATACATTTTATGATTGTAAGTATATTTATTATATAATTGTATTTTCAGAAAATACGTATTTAGTTAAAAAAAATTTCGACAATTAATGTTCAGACATCATTTGTGGCTTGTTTAATGTGTTTCTGTGTGTTTTATTCTTTTATTATTTTAATCTTTGGCACTGTTCTAATAAAAATGTTTGAGAAGTAGTACAGTAGAACGTCGATAATCCGGACGTCAAAAATCCGGACCGTCAATAATCCGGATTTGTATCTAGCAAAAATAGCTGATACTTTTAAAATAAATTAAGAACTTCGCTGCCAAAAACGAACCTCTTCCGCAGTTCAAAAATATTTTACACATTTTTTTAAAAGCCCAAATAGTGTCTGATGTTTTTACTGTACACATGGTGCTATTATAAATTAATTACAATACAGTGTTTAAACAAAAAAAAAAAAATGTTTTGATTAATTTCATTTCTAGACATTTCATTAATGTCATTTTTATTAATGCCATTTCTAGACACTTTACTGTACAAGAGAAAACATAAAATTTTAAAACGTTTGTTGTACTTTAATGTGTATACTGGCCTTTTTTTGAGGTAATTTCGATAATCCGGATAATTTGATAATCCGGATGGGGTCCGGTCCCAATTAATCCGGATTATTGACGTTCTACTGTAAGTATAAATTAGTTTAATATTTAAATAAAATATAAATAAAAAGTATATTAATTTCGTTTAAATCATATAATAGAAGTATAACTTCTTACGTGCGTACAAAGTACACACACATTCTTTTTTCTTGTTTATTTTGAGTCCATATCGGATGCAATAATCGTTAATTCTATTTAACAATGCTTGCAGCGATTCCAAGGTGCCTGCCATTATAACGGTGTCGTCAGTTATTTACTATTCTTTTGTTTATAAGGATTCCATCACTTAGTTCCGCTATCGCTTCCTGAAATATGGCTTCACTGTACACGTTAAACAGTAGGGCGACAGAACACAACCCTGTCTTACCCATCTTTATATCAATATTCTCGGATTCTTGTTGTTCTATATTTATATTGGCCTTTTGATTCCAATACAGAGATGATAATTCGTAAGTCTCGTCTGTCTATATCTCTATTTTTCAATAATTCTATTAGTTTTTCAGGTCGGACTCTGTCGAACGCTTTTTCGAAGTCGATGAAACAGGAATAAATATCCAGGTTCATATCTAAACATCTTTGAGAGAGGACATTAAACGCAAACAATGCCTCTCTTGTTCCAAGTCCTTTGCGATTTTGGTACCAAGTGTTTAATCGCGAATGAGTGGTCCCATTGGCTGTTGATATTGTTATTGTTGGTATCAATATATGTCTAGCTATTTACCCAAGCGGCCCACAAATTGCGTTATTGTTCGGCGAGCAAGTCTGTTCGAACAAAAATGACGCAAAACGGAAGTGTGTGGGTTGAAAACTGTCGTTGTTGCTCGCTTGCAATTATGATGCAATAATCATTTTTGTTCGAACAAACTTGCTCGAACAAAACTGTCGAGCAAGAACGCAATTTATGGGCCGCTTATCAATTGGTTTTTAGTTACCCAAAAGCCGTTCATCTATTCAATTCCGCGCTGACTGACTAAGTATTTAGTTTGTTTTTTTTTCGCATTTAGATCAAGTCCATGTTCTCTACCAGTGGCGGCTCGTCAGAGGAGGCAAGGGAGGCTCAGCCTCCCCATAAATTTTTTACACACTCTATACTGTTTTGTTTATCATGAATCGCGAAAACAACAATTACTCTCACTATTATACAACGTGTAAATTCTATATTATCACTAATTATCCATACGTACGGAGCATTAGCATTAGAACGCATGATCGCGTCTCAGTTTTATTACATATATTATTGTAGGCAGGACCCTGGGTTATCCCGAGATGCACGAACGGAGCCGAGAAGCCCAGCATTCTCCGTTGCTAATGCTTCGTGCGGCGCAGCAGGCGTTTACGGAGACCCGGTCTCCTAACAGTGGCATCTACGGCGCCATCACACGCTGCCCGTAGATATACCAAGGGAGGCAGAATAGCTTCTCAGCTCCGTTGGGTGGTTGGGTGCGTCTCGGGACAACGAATTTTAGGGTCCTGACTAAAAATAATGAAAAATCTAAAAGTGCGAATTTTGTTATGAAATTTGGTATGTGGGGTTATAATAATATTTGGAACAACTTGCTCAAATAACTTTTTCCGATATCTCTAACTCAAAGCAAAATATCGGTAATTTATCGTGTTTTTGAATTCGCAGTAGGCCGCGTTTAGAATTAAAAAAATTCAGTTGAGTATCTTAAAAAATTTGAAGCTTCATTATGTATGGACTGCAAAACTTCAAATCTGTATTTATTTTGATATGCATAGGTATCTATTTACAAATAGATGGAATTGTTAACAAATAAACGACACAAACTTTGGTATTAAACTTTTACTATTAGACTAACTATTTTTAAAATGATGATATCATGAAATTATGAATTAGGATGATATTATGAAATGTAAATAAAAAATGGTCAAAAGATGGGGCCTTAAATTACATTTTTTGGCGCATTTTTTTGCTAGTGCAAATTTGTCTAGATATTTTACAGTTAGGTATAGCCTCCCCTATTGTAAAAATCACGAGCCGCCACTGTTCTCTACTTATATTTGATAAGCGCGACATTATTATTTGCAAACCATCTACGTTGTCTGCAAAAACTACTGCGTTTACGGCATACCTAATGTTGTTTAGGCGCACTCCGTTGACTAATACGCCTTCTTGTAGTTTTCTCAATGCTTTCTCGAAGATATGTATGTTCAGAGTACATAGTACATATTATAAATAATAACACCGGGGATAGAATGCATCCGTGCCTCGCTCCTGTATCTATGGAAATTGCCTCTGTAACTGTTCATCATCCGCTTTAATGTTGATGTTAATAATCGCTATAATATAAATTATGGTTTTAATATAAACTGTAGATGATTATCAAGTCTCTATCATCTAAGCTCGCTTCTTTCATGTTGGTTATAAGGTTATCATGTCTTACTCTATCAAATGTCTTTTTGTAGTCGATAAAACAAATATACGTCACAGTTGACATCCCTGAACCTCTGCATAAGCACTTCTATAGTGAATAAAGCCTCTCGAGTGCGTAAGGTATCGAGGAATCAAAATTGTGTCCATGACACTTGTTTTTTGCATCTTTTAGCACTATATTCTACAACTCTAATGTGTCCCAGGGTTTTTTTTTCTGAAGTAAACCGTACGTTCTCTTTGTAACAATTTTTGTTTAATTAAAATCGTATTAAGCAGCGAATAGAATTAAAGGTCTTCACATTGCAACAGTCATCATTTTGATTTGTTTAAGAAAAGGTCATGCAACAATACATTAAGTTGTAGATTCCAAACTGCGTAGTCCATTTGCCTCGACCATTAACGATTTGTCATCGTCATATTTACTCACACTATTAATCAAAATACATTAACCTCATAAACATATGCAATAGTATTCAGCCAACAAAAGGAGCCGATTTTGGCGCCAAGCTTTACATTGTATTTTCTAAAATATCCGCACTACGTTTTTTCCGCATTTTATTTAGATTATATTTTTCTCTAGCCACTCTAATAAATTTTCAACATTAATATCACAAGAGAGTGAGAATTAATTGAAGCTAATGCGACAATTTTTCGAAAACTTGTTTCCTGGCAATAGACACGAGAGTCCGGCGTGTTCGAGTGACTATTGGAAACAAGTTTAAGAAAGAAAATTGGAGCATTATTTTCTTATTTATTCTTACTATCGCGTGATATTCGACAGATTATTGTTTAATACTTACATATAAAATTCAAGTCTTCGTACAAAAACATTCAGTAACATTGATCCCAATTAATCTGATACAGATTTTTCATTTTGTCAAAGTGAACAACACAGTTTAGCAAATATTTAGACGAAGATATTAATAAATATTAGTTAAAATTATTTATAAATACAGTTTTATTCATGAAATAATCTTACAGCAATAAACTCGAGGGCTTAAAATTGCCAATTTGTGATCTCCTCGTGACAGTTTGACAATATATGCAGAAAAGGATAGTTTTTTAAATACGACAGTTGTCAAAACTAGGAAACTAATAATTGCAATTAAACAGAAACAATCTACTTAAAATTATTCCCACTGTAATAACGATCAGTAGAAAATTATCGCTGTAATAATATTCTGATTGGACAGAATTAAATACGTGATGAAAAATCTTACGACACGATTGGAAATTTAAATCATTAAAAAATAATCGTTTCAAAAATGTGATTCTATTTTAATATAGTAATAGTACCAATTTCGTGTAAATTTTTTTGTTTATATCATTATTGACTTGTTCTCTTGTCTTGTTCTAGAGATGTTCTTGACTTTTCATGTTGTTGCATTGTTGGCTTTAATTTTCTAAATATTCTATTCACAGCAAACAAAAAATCGTGACAGAAATGATCAGATTATTAAATAAGATAAGAATGTTAGAAGTTCTGTTACTGTTTCATCGAGCGGTCAAGTTATTTGTGTTTATTACCTTTCAGTTTTGATGGAAACACAGTGATAAGATGTGTTTTATGTCCAAAGCAAGGCCGATTTTTTGATAAATTAGGGAGTGTCTATACAACCGTTACAATTTTACTGCAGGAATATCGTTAAAAGTGTAAGAGTATATAAGAGATTCCTGCTGAATCTCCCATGAGAAACGGCTTGGATCTTCTTTTGGGATTTATTGCTATTTTTCATTGGATACACCAGTGTTCTATTGAATCCATTTCCATCTGTATTTTTGTCATGCTACGTCCAGGTTTCTATGTTTCGCCACTTTAGCAGTGTCGTCTGCATATGGGCTCAGTAGAGTTCCGAGTATTCTTATAAGGTCACTTGTGTATATCCTGTACAGTAGGAGTGACAGTACTGCTCCGTGTGTTACTTCGGCCTCCAGGGCACCATGTTCGGACATGATTGACCTTATTCGGATCCTGAAGCTCCGGTTTCAAAGGTACGAGTTAACTAGTCTTGTCATGACCCCGCTGTATCCATATTCTTTCATTGTATATACTAGCTCTTGATGCCATATTCCGTCAAAGGCTTTTACATATAGGAAGTCAGTTTCTGTATATTGTTTATCGTGGAATCAAGCTGCAATATATTCGGTTAGGTGGAGTACTTGGTGTTCACTGGAATGCTGTTCTCTGAAGCTAAATTGTGTTTCAGGAATAATTATCCCAAATTGGGGTCACTGTTTGGAGTCTGGTTTGTATGACTTTTCTTCTATTTTCCTGCTAATCGGTCTGTAATTTTGAGGGAAAATGCTGTTCTTCTCTGGTTTGTGAATAATTATCACATGGGCTTCTTTGCACAGATTTGGGAAGAGCCTGTATCTCAATATTGCGTTTGTAATATTTTTTAAATTAACTATGATTTTGATTCGGAGATACTTTAGCGCTCTGTTTGTTACTTTTTTGGCGAGCTCTCTGTCCTTTCCTAGTTTGTGATTATCATTTTCACCTTGAACGAGCAATCTCAATTTAGAATTTCTGATTTTGGTTTAATATTTTATTTGAAAAAGCATTGGCAGTGTATTCTCTTTTATTAAATCGTCACATTGTTTTTTTATATGGACCAATGATTTAGAACTACTAGAGAGACCAAACAGATGAAGCAAAAACGGTAGGACTTAACATATACTGAAGAAAAAAGTCTGAACACATACTGAAGTCAGAGATGCTGTCGAGATCGTCCAAGATCCAAATATACAGAACAGTGATCAGACCAATCATAACCTACGCCTCAGATACCTGGACAAGAACAAAACAAAACGAACTATCGTTCAAACCTTTTGAATGCAAAACACTGCGAAAGCTCTATGGCCCGACAGTTGGTAGGATAACAGGACATAATCGAACTAGATTGATTGAAAAGCTGGAAACCTTGATAATCAACCAAGCATCATCAACTAGATAAAAGCACAAAGATAGAGGTGGGCAGGACATATACATACAGGCAATGAAGAACTGCTTATCAAACAGATACGGGAGGAAAATCTAATCGACAGGAGTCCAATAGGCAGACCTAGGTATACTCAGATGGAGGGATAACATTGTAAAAGATTTTTGTGCAATGGGAATACAGAATTAGCGAAGATATGATTGATATGATTGACTGGAGAAGATATGATTGAGTGAAGGAGGGTGAAGGCAAGTCGATTCGCAACCACGAAGGGTTGTGAATCTACAGAGTGATATAGAGGGAGAGGGAGAAAGAGACAAAAAAAGGGAAAGAGAGAGTAAGGAAGAATCTTATCAAAAAATATCACCAAATATAGGTAGTTTACTACAACTCTATTCGGGTCTAGGACGTTTCATCGCCGCCAGTTCATCGCCGCCGTTTCGATGCCGCCAGTTCATCGCCGGCCGACTCATCGCCGGCCGATTCATCGCCGGCCGGTTCATCGCCAGTCAGTTAATCGCTGATATAATTCCGAATTTTCGACAGTTACATTTATTATTTATTTTTAGTATTAATTAGGAATTCTAGGAAATGCGAGATATGACCATTCCCGTTGCCATACTTAATCTTTTAATAGACTTTTAAACTTTTATAATATAAAATATAATTTAACACTAGAAATTTAATATTATTTAGTATTAAATTTAGGGAAAGTAGAAATAGAACAGTAAATTAATATAATAATATTTTTTATCTTTTTATTTGTCATAAGTTTTGAACTCAATTTAAAGTCGTGTCGTGTCATCTCCCATAATACAAAATCAACTGACTTACTGGCGATGAAACGGCCGGCGATGAAACGGACGGCGATGAAATGGATTGGCGATGAACCTGCGGCATCGAAACGGCGGCGATGAACCGGCGGCGATGAAACGTCCCATTCCGACTCTATTCTAAATAACAACTGGTTATAACCGATTTCATTTATTTAGTACATTCCATCCTTGTTAACAAACTAGTATTATGAGAAAAGTTCATTTGGTTTTTTTCATCTGAACTGTTCCAATAAGATTATTAATTAAACTCACGTCTTAACGTGAATCATTGACTATTCAACGTGCCTTCTTCTGTCTATAGGATTAAAAATGTGGATTTTATATCATGAAAGCTGTACGTGAGAATACTAGTCTACTCATAAGGCAAATCAGGACACATTAATGTTCGCTAATACCATTTATATAAAAATATGGTATTAGTAGTAAAATATAAACGTTTTTTATCCTATATGTATTTATATGGTTTTATGAGACACGAGGAAAACATAATTCTAATAGACATAACATATTCTATTAACCTCTTTATATTGTTTACATAAAGCATTTCTAAAATAAGTTAATTTTTTTTTTGTTATATGTATAAGCATTATTTTTAAACAAAAAAGATCTTTTGTAATTTTTCTCTTAAGTTGACCGTTTTCGAGTTATAAACAATTTAAAACCAAAAATGACGGTTTTAAGGCTCAAGAACATTAGTAAAAAATATTACTTTTGTAAACATCAGGTACCTAAATTTAAGTTCGAACCTTCTTATATCAGGTCTGGATAAGAAGTATTGCTATATTTTATTCGAAAATATATTTTTTTAATTGTTAATAAGGAGGGTTCCTTATGGAAAGACGGGCGATCGGGTTGCATTAACAACTAAAAAACAATGTTTTAAAATGAAATAAGTCCAAAATACTTATCAAAAACTGATAAAATCAGGATTGAGCTCTAATTTCAAAAGTGATATTTTTTAAAAATAAAATAAAAATTCCATTTTTATTCAGTTGCAATGCGAAGGCAAAACAATCTTATTTTTCAATTAAAATACGGAGCGCAGTCCAGCCCTCTGAATCGACGATTTTCGACTCTTGTTGGAGTCTCATCGGAGAGAACGTAGGCCTGCTACTCCATACTCCAATTGACCAACACCGAGAGTTTATCCCCCACACCGTAACTGACGTGAATGGACTAGGTGACTAGCGTAATCTGGCAATTGAAAGATGAAGTAGTTTTCAATCCTAATAGCAATATTAATAATATTTAAAAATATTAAAAATATTACTAAAAGATTTTTAAATTGAAAACTTATTGGTCCATTTTCTTGGTAACACCTCCAAGGCTTCTAAAATTTGCAAGCCAGATGGATGCTGAAGCGAAGAAGACAAGAGGGAATTCAAAAACTTACAATTCACGACTCCGTCTGTTCAGCTGGTAAATTCCAACAGAAAATGGACCTAGTTACTCA
Organism: Diabrotica virgifera virgifera; assembly: GCF_917563875.1. Lineage (NCBI taxonomy): Eukaryota > Metazoa > Arthropoda > Insecta > Coleoptera > Chrysomelidae > Diabrotica > Diabrotica virgifera. The sequence goes on along the minus strand of NC_065449.1, from coordinate 7,532,903 downwards.
AAGAAGTAACGACCAATATAAAAATAAAATAAAAATTCCATTTTTATTCAGTTGCAATGCGAAGGCAAAACAATCTTATGTTTCAATTAGAATACGGAGCGCAGTCCAGCCCTCTGAATCGACGATTTTCGAGTCTTGTTGGAGTCTCATCGGAGAGAACGTAGGCCTGCTACTCCATATCCAATTGACCAACACCGAGAGTTTATCCCCCACACCGCAACTGACGTGAATGGACTAGGTGACTAGCGTCATCTGGCAATTGAAAGATGAACTAGTTTTCAATCCTAATAGCAATATTAATAAAATTTAAAAATATTAAAAAATATTGGTATTAGGATTGAAAACTACTTCATCTTTCAATTGCCAGATGACGCTAGTCACCTAGTCCATTCACGTCAGTTGCAGTGTGGGGGATAAACTCTCGGTGTTGGTCAATTGGAGTATGGAGTAGCAGGCCTACGTTCTCTCCGATGAGACTCCAACAAGACTCGAAAATCGTCGATTCAGAGGGCTGGACTGCGCTCCGTATTTTAATTGAAAAATAAAATTGTTTTGCCTTCGCATTGCAACTGAATAAAAATGGAATTTTTATTTTATTTTTATATTGGTCGTTACTTCTTTGAGTAACTAGGTCCATTTTCTGTTGGAATTTACCAGCTGAACAGACGGGGTCGTGAATTGTAAGTTTTTGAATTCCCTCTTGTCTTCTTCGCTTCAGCATCCATCTGGCTTGCAAATTTTAGAAGCCTTGGAGGTGTTACCAAGAAAATGGGCCAATAAGTTTTCAATTTAAAAATCTTTTAGTAATATTTTTAATATTTTTAAATATTATTAATATTTCTATTAGGATTGAAAACTACTTGATCTTGATATTTTTTTCTTATGTTTTTGAGCCTTGAAAATCACTATCTTTCGTTCTTTTACAGACCTTTTTTGTTTAGAATGATCCAAAAAATCTAAAATAACTGTCCAGGTCGTTTTTTTTTATTTATAAAAAAAGTTATTTTTAATTATTAATTAATTATAGTCCGAACAAAATTATATCGGTCACCCCTTGTTTTTTTATAATTATTAACATAGTAAATTACATATCAAATAATTTTTATCCATTAAACAGATCGGTGCAGGTCGATCTTACATCGTATCTTAGACTAAGAATAGAAACAAAATATAAATATAAGGGACTTTCAAGATGGTTTCATACGTTTTAACTATTATAGCTTTAGGCATAAGTGGGTATGTGTATGTCAAACATCTATATCTATTGTTGTATGTGACAAATTTGTTTTTTTAACTACTTGTAAAATTTTATTGAGAACGGGTTATTCATTTTCGACGAATCTATTCCGATTACAAAACACGCATTATTCAAAACTTTTATCGTTTCTTCTGAAACGACTGCATATTTTTATCTGTCCGGATCCTTTTAACTGGTCCCATCAAGATATTTCAGAGAAACGATCTAAGGCCTTAACGAAACAGAAAAACGTGATCCGAGAAAATTAAAAATCATTTGTAGCAACGACAGTTGAAGATTGTGCATCTCATTATTTTTGAATTTTTATCTGATAATTATTTGGTTTATTTTAAAAGCCCGATCGTATCGGGACTTGTTTAAGTACCTGCTATGTACACGTACAGGATGGAAGAGATTTTAATTACAATGTTGTGGATAAGTAAGTATATAAAGGTACTTTTACAGAACGTTGTCCTTAAAAAATCGGTTTATTAATATTAAGTAATAAATTAAGAGGAAAAATTTCAATTATAATAATTCAATTAATGTCAATTTCAAGAATTTCAATTAAAAAAATTCGAAACACATAAACCAACTAAGAAATACACTGTAGAACATTGTAACATTTTCTTAAATCTTCTAATTTTTTAATTATATTTGTTTTCTTTCAACATACTACTGATACGCTATTTTCTTTGCGGACATCTTAGTACTCTTTCAGAGTGGGACTACAGTATAAAGAGAGACAGTAGAGCCACTCTCCGAAAAATTGGAAGTAAAATCTTTAGTCGGGCATGGCGACCGCGCAATGTTCCCAGTCGCTAGACCACTACTCTTGCATTGTTAGTCGCGTAGAAACGTACGGGTTTTAACAGTCCACCACTGGTGAATTACCAATTGCGTACTGCCGGTATTACTTCTTGAGATCAAACAAGACATGGAAGAGGTTTTACTGTCCCTCTTTATACTGTGCTGGGACACTGGTGTCTGACACCGGTGTCTGCCACCGTGCAGTAAAGCATTGTTTTAAATGAACGACTACAGACGAGCCGCTTTTGAGTGTCTGGCTGATTTTAGTGGCCCGTGCTTTGCTGCAATGGAAAACCGGTTGCCGGACACCGATGTCTTGGTCTGAAGAGGTACTTAGTGAGCGTTTCCGCACCATAGATTAGAACCGGCAGCACACATTGATCAAAGACCTTTTTCTTTAAGCAGATGGGAACAACAGCTGATTTGAACACGTTTCATAACTTTCCATAAACCGCATAAGTCAACCCTATTCTACGTATTAATTCATTGGTCTGGTTGTCTCTACTTAACCCTTAACTACAGACATCCCAATATTAGCACGTAATTACAGATCCCCGGTATTTTTTACCGGTCATTATAAAATAGAATCAAAATATAAAGTTAATAATAAAAAACAAAAAAAATGCATTAAGAGTTTTTCTGGAGTCTCTAGATATGGGAAAAAAATGGTAAAATGAGTGATTTTAATAATATAATACAAGATTTTTGAAGAATAATCTATCAAACCAGAATTTCGGTAGCATTTTTGGTCACAAAAGAATCACAAAGGAAATATAAAATAGTATTTACAAAAATGTTTACATCCATGAGAAAAAATCTGCAAGGGGTAAAAGTATCACAGAATTAAATGGCAATTCCATTTTTGCAAAGTGGCCTCAAAATTTTTATCGTCAAAGGACATCGCACACATCTTATGGAAAATATAATGTCACTCAAATTCAATAAAATTTATACGAATAGATTCGTTTTAAATTAACGGTCAAATCTTATCATTGCGCCAACTCCATATTTTCAATAATAAGAGCAGAAATTGATATAAATAAATCTGAAATCAAATGGATACGTACATAAGTTAGAGAGAGAAAAAATATTTTATAATACCCAAATTGTCGGTACTCCATAAATCAGCGGATTAGTTTCACTAATCCGCTTAGGCCCAGCGGGGTTTAAGGCTCTTTTGAATAGCACCCAGAGCAATAGTAATTGTAACTGACAGTTTTACTGACTCCAAAAATGTGATTTCGATAAACTTTAATTGCAATTTGCGCCGTAATTAATCATAATTAAGAGTTGGCGCAATGATAAGATTTGACCGTTAATTTAAAACGAATCTATTCGTATAAATTTTATTGAATTTGAGTGACATTATATTTTCCATAAGATGTGTGCGATGTCCTTTAACCTTCATTGAAGGTCCAGGATGACTTCCCCAGTCCATTTCTTTACTTTTTTCCTAAAAACATAAAAAAACATTTCAGATCTACAAATATAGTACTCATATAAAAATACTTACTTAAAACAGACATCCGGTAATTTTTACCGGTTAAGATTTTTGATGTGTGCTGGAAAAGAAAATATTGACAATACACACTACACGCTTTGACTAGCATTGTTATACAAACTACCCGAGAGGTACAGAGACACATGAACTTGTAAGTCGTGAGGTTACCATGAAATTCACATTTTGGGAATGCCCGCCGGTAAAAAATACCGGATCTCTCTAGTTAAGGGTTAAACGAATTTCGTACTCATGAAAATGCATATCAGGAAGAAAAAAACCTGTTAATCAAGGTTTTATCCAAAAAATAATTACCAATTGTCATTTATAAACAACGAATGTCACAAGATTAAAGATAGGAAACAACAATACACCACAAGCAATCCAGAAAAACTCACAAAAAGGGCTTCAAAGATCTTCCAATATCATAAAGGGCTTGTCCGCAAAATTCTGAAGAATAGGAAATAAGTACAACGTCACAACAGAATTCAAAACAACCAATACACTGAGATCTATTTCTGTCCAAAACCAAACCTAACAACACACAAAAGATATCAAAGAACTGCATCTACAAAATACCCTGTGGCAACAAACAACTTCTATGTGGGACAAACTGCAAGACCACAAAGTGTTAGGTTAAACGAGCATGAAACATACCTAATAAACAGAGACTTCTATCTACAAATCACAGATATACAAACATGGCTGGGACAATAAGCACAGAGTACAAGGGAAAGATGTATCAAAAATCATGAAAGAATCAGACATAAAAAAGAGAAAAATCAAAGAAACAGTTCTCCTCCTAATTTTAGCATTTTATTTTTTCATTAACCATTTTGTCAAAAAAGTCACTACTGTATACATATGTCAAAAATCTGTTTATTTTTTACACTACAATTATAGTTTTAAAATAAAACTGACTGATTTATCCTAATGAATTAATGAATAGATGAATTATAAGCAACTTAATTTCATACGCAGTTAATTGATGAAGGAATAATAATTATAAAAAACTACACGCACTTTTATTCAATTAAGATAAGAGATCAATAGATAATGATTGTCCTGTAGCATTTAGCAGAGAGGCTGAGGTCTGCGTACAAACACCACCAATTTTTTTGGTAGTGTCTACTGCACCGTAGTGATGTTGATTATAGTTACTTTCGAGTATTAGTTACAAATCGTTACTTTTGTATAAAGTTATCATTTACAGTATTCGTTACTTTGATTACTATGATTACTTTTGTTACTTTTGTATTTGAGTACCGGTAATCATATCGAAAATCGTATTTCTCAGTAGGTAGGTATTTTGTATAGGTATTCCGATATAACATTATCACAGATATAACAACTGTAGAAACATTATCATTTCCACATTTTTCCGGTCAGTCTAGAAACCAGAAAGTAATCAAGTGTACTGGTTGTAGATACAATAGTCGTTACTCGCTCTAACACGATTGGTACAAAGTAACGAAGTAATCAAAGTAATCAAAGTAGATACAATAGTCGTTACTCGCTCTGATGCGATTAGTACGAAGTAACGAAGTAATCAGAGTAATCAAAGTAACGATTTGCCTCTCTGTATAGTAATCGTTACTTTCGCTATTCGTAAGTAACGAGTACTTTTTAACGAATAGTTACTTTTTCAACATCCCTACTGCACCGCAGATAATGTCGAAGGAAAGGATTGAAAAATAAATAAACTTTTTGTTGATTCATGTATTTTTAGGTTATATTTATTTGAGAAAAATACGATTACCGGCTCTAGTAACTGGAGGAGAACTGGGTAATTCTGACCAATATGAAATAAAAGTAAATACAAATAATACATAATATAAAAATTGCCTGGACCTTTATTTTTGACCCTTCGCTTCGTTATCGATCATTCGCTATCTGTACACTAAACAGATACGAAGCGAATACGTTTGATAACGAAGCGAAGGGTCGAAAATCGAGGTCCTGCCTCCCTCACATTTGATAATACAAAAAGATAAAATATTGGAAACCTACAGAATAAAGCAACAATTGAAACTTCGCAATGATGGAACAGGGCATATGAGTATCACATGGACTGTGACGAAAAATGTCTTTAATGTGGAGCCGGATCACATGACAAATAGACAGACAGGCATGAAACCGGATGTATATATTCTTTGTTGTAAGGCGCGTCGAGTAATATATCGCTTGTACTATTTCGGTGACTTTAAAACAGTACTTCCGGTTCTAACTCTAAAACCGTAAATCCTAGGTCAAACTTCTTTATCCTTGGGTTATAAACTTTCATTCAACACCTCACGAAGGTTTCTAGGACATACAGACATTGGTAATTCAAGGTTTATACATTTTTTCAAAATAGGTGAAAACAATTAGCGTACTATACTAAATTTACAATCAAGGTGCAGTAGAAATAAACAAACCAAGTCACGTTAAATGCTACTAGGAGCACTTCCGAATCATAATTTACAATGCATATACATTGTAAATCCCAAATCACGATTTCCAAAGCTAGAAGATATCGACCTATTACAACTCATTTTGATTGTCTTTTAAGTATATTTGGTTGTTTTCTATGTTTTTTAAATCACAGAACATAAGACACGCTTTCTGTTTTCTTATTATCGGAAAACACATGTAATCGACCGCATGTACCCGGTATATTCGATTGGACACGGTCCCAAATTCTCATCCAACATCACAGACTTTTCTAAAAATAAAAAGTTTCTGGTTCGGGAGGTGTCCGTTGACGACATCATTCGTACACATCGGCCAGGCGAATTATAGGTTTTTCTTGAAGTCAAGGTCACTGTGATGATTTTTAATTTCAGCGAAGGATGTCAGTTAATCCGACTTGTAAAGCAGGATTAAAATGTTGTTGGAGTTTTTTCTAAGAAAGCGACATTGCGTTTTTGATAAAAGTGTCTGAATGTTGGTACATACAGATTTGAATTAAATTATACAAAAAAGCAGTATGTACAGCTGGTTCCTAAAAAAACGGATACGACTCTAGATTTGATTATTTTGAGCAGTGTGTTTGATTGGTCTGACATTATATTATATTTATTATGACAGACTGTCAAAGTCAGTTAAAATAAACAAACTAACAACTGATTACATAAATATGGTAATTCATAAATTTTAATAATTATTATTAAGAGGAAACAGTAGCGATCAACAGGTAGCGAAAATGCTGTCCAAAATTGCGGCTGTAATTTTGAATATTTTTTCGAGATATTTGGCACACGTATTCGTGATATAATAAAGAATGGCGGTACGGAGCCCAATTTGAAAAAAATATTAATATGTGGAAATTACTCTGTAATTAAATACAATATTAAAAAACGAGCCTGTACCGCCATTAAGAAGAAGAAAAAAATACACTTTCTTCAAATAACCTTTTTTATCCGATGTCTAGATTTTGTGTCATTTTGGAACTACTAATGAAATAAAAAATGTTAGTAGTTCCAAAATGACAGAAAATCTAGGCATCGTATAAAAAAGTTTATTTAAAGAAAGTGTATTTTTTTGTTCTTCTTAATGGCGGTACAGGCTCGTTTTTTTAATATTTTATTTAATTACAGAGTAATTTCCACATATTAATATATTTTTCAAATTGGGCTCTGTACCGCCATTCTTTATTATATTACGAATACGTGTGCCAAATATCTCGAAAAAATATTCAAAATTACAGCCGCAATCTTGGAACGCGTTTTTGCTACCTGTTGATCGCTACTGTTTCCTCTTAAGGTCTAAATTTTTATATTATTTTGAATTTCTGCATTTATAAAGAGTATATAAATGATAGTTTTTACATAAAATAGGGTTGTTGTTATAATTTTTATTATTATTAAGGAATAAAACAAACGACTTAACTCAACAAAATGTATATTAAAGCAAGAATTGTAACCAAATTAAAAGATAACTGGGCACTACCAGAGGCAGCAGAACATTTTATTTAACATAAGCAGAACCACAGTTCTTCTATTAATAAAAAATGGAGGGAACAAGAAACTCTCGAAAGAAAGCGAGGGTCTGGAAGACCAAAACTATACTAAATTGAGGTATGTAAAAATAAAATTAATATTTTATATCTCCATCAGCAGTGATAACAGTCTTCGGTCCATCTGCGTGAAAGGAACTATGAGATTATCTTCTTCAGAGAGCTCTTCCCAAACCTTGCTTTCTTTCGAGAGTTTCTTGTTCTCTCCATCTTTTATTAATATTAAAAGCGGTTGTTCTGCTTACGTTAAAATGGTTCGCTACGGCAAGTAGTGACCAACTATCTTCTAATTTAGTTACAATTCTTGATTTTATTTCTTTGCCAGCATGTGGAGCCATTTTTTGAGGTTGAACCAACAAACTGTCGGTTAAACAGAATAAGTTGTCTGACAAATTTTAAGATTTGGCAGTGACAGTGACAGTATGTAATTAATAAGTAAATATTGAATGGGTTGCATATGTGAGTCCATATTAAATATAGTAATGAAACACAGACATACTCACAATCATTTAATTATACTTTGACAAAGTATAATTAAATGATTGTGAGTATGTCTGTGTTTCATTACTATATTTAATTAATAAGTATTTATAAGTATACACTACTCAATTTTCTACAAAATACGCTTTAAGAGTCGTATCAGTTTTTTTTGGAACCAGCTGTACATCTGTCACAATTTATGATACTTTTACTTCTTCGTTTCCAGAAAACTATAATTTTTGAGCCTGGACATGAGTATTAATTTCGTCGTTGAGAAGCGTTTGCGCTGTTCTGTTGATCTTAGTCCTGTGGGTTTGGCGCCCCATTTACTATTGCTAAGTTTCCTTAAAAGTTGTTATGTAGATAGATCCATGCTCTTTCGGTGTTTTTCGCAATAGTCCGTTCTTTAGCGGTAAAATATTGCAAAACCTCTAAATTTTAAACAACCGCTTGGATTGACATGAAATTTGGCATACACATAGCTAACAAGACAAAGAAAAAAAGTGATACTGTGCCGATATGTGCTTTTGCCCTGGGGTGGTTTTCACCCCCTCTTGGGGGTGAAAAAATATTCGTCCAAAGTAAGTCAGGAAATGGATAAACTGGCTAATTTTAAGTAACTTTTGCTCTATAGAGTTTTTTCACTAAGTCAATACTTTTCGAGTTCATTTTTGCAACAAAATAACCACGCTTTTGGACGGTTTTTCGCAAATAACTCAAATAGTAAGTATTTCGTCGAAAAAATATTCTTAGCAAAAATATAGCCTGTAAAAAATTTAAAAAAAATGGTGTATATATCACGTCTCTATACCTAGTAGAAGCAGAGTTATAGCTAATTAAAAATAGGTTCATATTCGAAAAATTCCAAATAGAATAATTCAATGTGGAATATCCAAATACTGAAATAATTTCTAATTAGCCCAATAAATGACCGTTTTGGAGTGTAATTTTCAGGGGCAACTCCGAATTGCATGAAAATTTGGATTTAGGTTCTACTTACCCTACACTTCAAAGTTGAATTTGTCCCATTGGTTGCTTTTACTTGCGGGGTTACAGTCACCCTTTGTCGGGGGGTGAAAAAACATACGTTCAAGATAAGACCGGAAATGGATAATTTGACTGATTTTAAGCAACTTTTGTTCTATAGAGTTTTTTAAGTAAGTAAATACTTTTCGAGTTATTTGCCATTGAAAATGTTGATTTTTCGACAAAAAAACTACGTTTTCAGACGGTTTTTCGCAAATAACTCAAAAAGTAAATATTATATCAAAGAACATATTATCGTATATAATATCACAAAAGAGAAAATTTTGCCGGCAATATTTTCGACTGGTATGAAAGTTTGTTGCCTGGCAATTTTCGCGAATTAAATTTTGACTTAAATCACGAGACGTCAGTCGAGTGATTTTGTCAAAATTTCATAAGCGAAAATTACCAGAAGGCAACGATCTTGAATGAAACCAGGAGAAAATTTTGCCGGTAAATAATTTTCTCTCGAATGATATTCGACAAGACTATTTCACGAGACAATTAATGCACCATATCAATGAAATATAATGTTTATTTATTTGTTATTACCAGACACTTTTGTGACGGATCTGTCATAATTTTGTCGCTGAGAAATCACGTCGTTAAGGAGTTTTGTCAGTAGGAAACGAATCGTTGCTATGCCGTTTTATCAGTTAAAAACAGTCTAGTGAAATAGTTAACAAAATAACCACGCTTTTAGACGGTTCTTCTCAAATAACTCAAATAGTAAGTATTTTGTCGAAAAACATTCTTAGCAAAAATATAGCCTGTAAAAAATTTTAAAAAATGGTGTATATATCACGTCTCTATACCTAGTAGAAGCAGAGTTATAGCTAATTAAAAATAGGTTCATATTCGTCAAATTCGTCAAAAAAATGGTGTATATATCACGCCTCACGTATGCTGATGATTTGGTCATTCTTTGTGACTCGGAAGTTGAACTCGGTAAAAATTTAAGTTATCTAGAAAAATACAGTGACAAAAACCAGCTAACTGTAAATGTTGGCAAAACCAAAATTCTTCCATTTGCCCGAAGCGGTCAAATTGGCAATAAAGGCGTTAAGTTCCTATATAAGAATGAAAAAATAGAAGTTGTTAACAAATTTGTATATCTTGGAGTCACCCTAACCACAACATCACTTTTTAAAGCAATGGCCGATACAACAGTGGAAAGAGCAAAACACGCAATTGGTAACGTGATAGGTTTAATGGCTAAAACCAAAATGAATTCTTGGACATCTCGTGTGCAACTTTTCGATTTGCTAGTTCAAAGCCTTGTTATGAACTGTGTGCCCGTTTGGGGAATGAGATATGCTGACCAGTTAGAAAGAATACAAATAACTTTCTTTAAAAAACTTTTACATCTCAGTATCAATACACCTGATTATGCTGTTAGGTTGGAGACAGGAAGAGTAAAAATTTCTTTTACTATTTTCAAGCTAACTTTAAATTGGCTTATCAAGCTATCGCAAATGCATGATTTAAGACTTCCTCTTATTTGTTTTTCTGCGTCAGCTTCAAATTTCTTCAGCAAATAATTCAATAAATACGAACAGATACAACTGGGTTTCACAGTTTAAGCAATATTTTCAAATATTAGATTATGAATTTTCTTGGGATGAAAACATCTCTGATTGGCTATTAAAAAACAAGAAAAGCATGTTAAAAAAGTATATAGATATGCTTCATCAAGAAGACATTCAAGCAGTCTCCATGTCAACATTCTCAACTATTTACAAACATTTATCCGTAGATACCTCAGTACAGAAATATCTGGAATTTCAAATTCCCATAAAATACATTCGTGCCATGGCGCAACTTCGAACATCTAATCGCCATGTGTTAAAATTTACCTATAATGGTATAACATATCATATACGACCATCTGAAATCTGTACTATTTGTAACACAAACAAGTTGGAAACTCTTGAACATTTACTGTTTGAATGTCCCATTTACAGTTCAATGAAACCGGTTAATATGGCTCCCCTTAATAATTGCACCGACCTTATTGGTTGTCTTAATAATGTAACTATAATATCTCTGAAAGCAATTTCAATATATATTTGGAATATCATAAAACTTAGATCTTTTGTTTTAAATGAATAAGCTTCAGTTTCTCCTTCATTGGTGTTTATTTAAGAAAACAAGTCTCCATTTCAGTTAGTAATAGCGATTAACTTTTGTTTAAATTTGTTAATAGTTACTTATGTTCTAGACTAGTTGTTAGTTATATTCTGTACTTCAGTTTCTCCTTCATTGGTGTTTATTAAAAAAACCAAGTTCTCCATTTCAGTTAGTGATAGCGCTTAACTTTTGTTTAAATTTGTTAATAGTTATTTATGTTCTAGACTAGTTGTTAGTTATATTCTGTACTTACTAAACTCATTGTTATAAAACTGTAGTTTTTAAAAACAATAAATGTCTATCTATCTATCTATCTATCTATCTATATATCACGCCTCTATACCTAGTAGAAGCAGAGTTATAGCTAATTAAAAATAGGTTCATATTCGTCAAATTCCAAATGGAATATTTTAACGTGAAATAACCAAAAATGAAGCACATTTCGGGAAAAACTCATTACAACTTATTTAAGCTGTTAAAAAAACTTCATTTTTGCTTTATAAAAATTTCTAGCATCAAAAGTAAACAAGTTACTTTCAAAATAAAGTTAGTCCCTTTTTGTTTTGGTAAAAAAATCAAGAAAATCACCCCCTAATTAGTATCTTAAATGAACTGAATCGTGACGACTTCACAAGTTTCTTGACTCGTGTATGTATTGTTTATATGATCCTTATTATTGACAGGGCTGTAGTTAAAAGGGGTTGAACGAGTCACTGATCACGAATATATGCAAATTTAGAAACACCAAATCTTAATCAACTTTTGTCTAACAGAAAACCAAAAAATTACATGATATTAAGAAAGGCAATGCTGACTTTTGTTTTTCGAGATTTTTGGTATCTCTAGCAATTTTTAAGTTATTTTGAAAAAAAGCATATTTTTCAAAATTAAAATTTTTAAAAGTTTTACTTTGAAACCAAATTTTTTCAAAAATAAGCACTTTATATAAATATAAACGCAACATAAGTAAAATAATTTGTGGAGCGGTAACGATTAATTTCATTTAAGTTGCTAATTAGGGGGTAGTCTTCCCGTTTTTTTTTGCCAAACAGAAGGGACCAACTTTATTTTGAGCGTAACTTGCTTAAATTTAATGCTAGAAACTTTTTGTAAAAACAGAAATAAAGCTTTTTTAAAAACTTTAAAAAAGTCATAATGGGTTTTCCCCAAAAAGTGCTTAATTTTTTGGATATTTCACGTCGAAATATTCTATTTGAAATTTGGTGAATATGAATCTATTTTTCATTGTCTATAACTCTGGTTCTACGAGATCCAGAGACCTAACGCGTACACCATTTTTTTTACTTTTTTATAGGCTATATTTTTGCTAAAAACGTTTTATTCGACAAGATACTTACTTTTTGAGTTATTTGCGAAAAACCGTCTAAAAATGTGTTTATTTTGTTGAAAAATCAACATATTCACTCGCAAATAACACGAAAAGTGTTGACTTGGCGAAAAAGCTCTATAGAACAAAAGTTACTTAAAATTATGTCAGTTTACTCATTTCCGGACTTATTTTGGACATATATTTTTTCACCCCCAAGAGGGGGCGAAAGTCACCCCCAGGGCAAAAGCACACATCAGCACAATATCACTTTTTTTTCTTTGACATGTAAGCTATACGTATGCCAAATTTCATGTCAATCCAAGCGGTTCTTTAAAATTTAGAGCAAAAAACCGTAAAAGAATGTACTACAATGGAATCTGAATGTTAAAAAGTGGTCCAGTATAACTCCGAGATATGTTGGATTTTCGGTGTGATCTAGCATGGTGTTACTCCAGGTGATGTTGAGTTTTCTCTTATCCGGCGGAAATGGAAGGTGACTGAAGGTGGAGAGCGCATGGTTTTTTTATAATAAGTAATAAAACATCAAATTTGTCCCCCTCAAGACTCACGTCATCATCATTTATTCTATATTTACAACAATGTGTGAGTTGTAAGCCCTAAAATCATCTTTATCTATCATTTTCCTTCACCAAGCATGTATTTACACATTTCCCATGGCTTCATCTATGTTATCAAGGAACATTGGTCTGGGTCTTCCTCTTCTTCTCTGATCAATGGGTCTATCAAGAAGCGTGTTTTTAGCTAGGTCAGTTTTTTCCATGCCCTTCCCACTCAGACTTCCTATCTTAGTGTATTTTACAATATCTGGTTTCTTGTATATTCTATAAAGTTCAAGTTGCATCGTCTTCTCTACACACTCTATTATTGTCATCCACCGCTCCATACCTCATTCCTTCCCATACATGCGTCTGATCCCTCATAAGAGTTGTCACTGCACTGCTTGTCATTTTTTCAAATTTCCGGTTCCAGGTAGAATTCGAGTCTACCATAACTCTGAGACTTGTGGACATCCTCTTTCGATCCGGGCCAACATGGTTTCTCCAAGGATGATGGTACCTATTTATAAATTTATCCAAAAAGGCTCCCAGATCTCTTTATTTTCATTTGTATTCTTCACTTTTTTTACGAGTCCGTGGAGTGCTGTCTTGGTTGAATTGGAGTGTGTACCAATATTTCATCCCTGATATACCTGCCGAACAGTTTCTGTAATGTCATCTGTGAGAATTATCTTTATTCTTACACATAGAGTTTGGATTTTTGTTAACAATTTGCTAGGAAATAATTAATAATTTGCTTACGTATACGACGTAACTTCTTCTTTACGTGCCATCTGCGCGACGGTGGTTGGCAATCATCATGGCTATTATGATCTTAGATGCTGCTGCTCTGAATAGTTCGGTTGAGATGCATCCGTACCATTCCTTCAAGTTACGCAACCATGAGATTCTTCTCCTTCCTTCACTTCTCTTGCCCTAGATTTTCCCTTTTATAATTAATTGAAGTATGTTGTATCTCTCATTACGCATAACATGCTCCAGGTATTGTAGCTTTCGTGTCTTGATGGTTTCCATTATTTCCATTCTTTTGTTGACTCTTCTCATGAGTTCGTTGTTTGTTACTTGTTCGGTCCATGATATCTTCAGGATTCATCTGTACACCCACAGTTCAAATGCTTCCAACTTTTTAGTAGTCGACGCGTTAAGTGTCCATGCTTCTATCCCCTAAAGCAAAGTCCCGATACGACGTATATAGCACTGAAATATTAAAAATCGTGTGGTGCTTTACAAATAACATATTTACCTTTTTCTTATAGATAGAATCGGATCTTTGCTAAAAATTTGTTTGCTAAAAAATATACAAATTTGCTTGGCTAACACCAAGTAATAAAACTACTATAAATTATTTTTTAACACTTAGTTAGTAGTCTACTAGTGTTTTAAATCTCAGTGAGATCTGTCTTAGTAACATTTTCACGTTATTCTCCCAATGTTGACGCCAGAATTACGTGCTCACGCCATGTGTTCATAATAATAGTGTGCCTGTTGCTTCTAAATCAACTAATCAACGTCTCATTTAAATTTTAATCAACAATTAACAATCACTGTAAAAATTAAGTTGTTAAACATATTAACTGCTTCGGACATGCAACATTTGCATATATGGATGCTGTCAGAGCTATTGTTAAAATTTATAAATAAGTATGTACTACCAGACAAGGTTTTTAGTTGAAATATAGAGCAGAGATAGATTGTCGATTTCAGTAGAAGTTTATTCACGATTTTATTCCTCACGCCTTTGAGAGTTTGCTAGGGAGATCTGCGTGAAAATTGAATTTTCTTTTGTAAATAAAATCGCAAAAACAAACATTTTAAGTACACTCAACCAAACTTATATGGAATCATCTGATATTTTTATTATTTTAAGCGAATTATAGCCCAATAAATGACCGTTTTGGAGTGTAATTTCCAGGGGCAACTCCGAATTGCATGAAAATTTGGATTTAGGTTCTACTTACCCTCCACTTCAAAGTTGAATTTGTGCCGTTGGTTGCTTTTACTTGGGGGGTGACATTTACCCCTTCTCGGGGGTGAAAAACGCGTGTTTAAAACAAGGCCGGAAATGGATAAATTGACTTATTTTAAGCACCTTTTTTTCTATAAAGTTTTTACGTAAGTCAATACTTTTCGAGTTATTCGCGATTTAAAATGTTGATTTTTCGACAAAAAAACTACGTTTTCAGACCGTTTTTCCCAAATAACTCAAAAAGTAAATATTTTATGGAAAAAAATATTTTTAGCAAAAGTGTAGGCTATAAAAAAACGAAAAAAATGGTGTACCAGTAAAGTCTACAAATTGTGTAGAAGCAAAGTTGTAGCTCATGAAAAATACGTTCTTATTCGTCTAATTCCAAATCGAATAATTCAACGCGAAATCACCGAAGAAAGAAGCTCTTTTCGGGAAAACCTTATTATCATTTTTAAAGTATCGAAAAAAGCTTATTATTTGTTGTTTACAAAAGTTTACATCATAAAAAATAAACGAGTTACACTGTAAAAAAACGTTTTGATAAAAAAAATCGTGAAAACCTCCCTCTATTTAGCACCCTAAATGAAATTAATCGTTTGGCTTTACCATCTATTTTAACTGTATGTGTATTGTTTATATGATCTGTAAGTTTGATTGGTTTGAAGTGCTTATCTTTAAAAACACTTTGTTTTATATTAAAAAAAAAATTCTAAAAATTTTTGAAAAATTTCATTTTTTCAAAATAACTTAAAAAGTATTAGTGATAAGAAAAATCTTATAGAGTAAAAAAATATAGGTTTTGCTATTATAAATATATGCTAGTTTCATTTTGTTTCTTCGTAAGACAAAAATTGGTTAAGATATGGCTGTTCAAAATTGGCATACACTCGTGATTAGTGACCCATTCATGCTTTCTCAATTATAACCCTTTCAAAAATAAACACTTTAAACCGGTGAGACTGACAGATCATATAAAAAATAGATAGGTAAGTAAATTGTTTTTAAAGCCGTAGCGATTAATTTCATTTGGGGAGTTAAACACGGCGAGATTTTCATGATTTTGTACAAAAAAAAAGAGGGCCAACTTTATTTTGAGCGTAACTCGCTTATTAGTCCATTAAAAGTTACATTTAGGTTGCATTTCTTAGAGGAGTCAATTTTATTTTTTTAATGTGTGGGAGGGTTCAGTAGAAGCTTAAGTTCAAGTTTTTGGGGTCGCCTCCCTTGTCCCCCGGCCGCCATATTGGAAAAAGGGGTGGAAAGGGTTTTCGCGCTGTATCTTCTAAACTAGCAACCCTACAGAAAATTTAATTACACATAAAATGTAGCAAATTATGTTTTCTACAATTTTATATCATTACTTTTTATCTTCAAGTGACCAACAAAAAAGTTATAAATAAAAATATGAGAAAATTTTGTAAGAAATTTCCTTTTGGAGGTTATAACTTTTTTTCCGTTCATTTCACAATAAAATAACATCATAGCGATTTTATAGAGGATTTTTCAATGAACAATTTTCGCTATAAAGTTGTTTAATTTTATTTATTATCTAGGTTTTACAGCGTTCCAATCTTGACCAGATTCTCGAATTCTCATAGGAATACAATAAAAAAAAAATACTGTTATATCTATAATTAGTCGAGCGGCAGCAATCTTTATGCCGACCACGAAAATCAAATTTTAGGTGAATTTTGGTCTATTTTTATGTTTTCGATGTCGCTGAATCCGAATATGAAGTTTATTTTTATCTAGATTTGGTGGAACATGTTCAAAAATCAAGTTTTATACAAAAATGCCGAAAATCAATTTTGATGATTTTTCAAATTTACCTCGCTGTATCTTTGGTCGCTGTAAATATTTCCTTCTGAAAATTTTACTGTTTAATCTCTGAAGTATGTAGATAACAGTGGGATTTGTCCTAAATATTTAAACACATTAAAAAAGGAGTTGTTAGTTTTTAAACATTTTGTCATTATATTTCGTTAGTTTCATGTTTACTTAAAAAAGTTGAGTGACAAACTTTTTAGTTTATAATTTTAACCAACACAACAATAAAATATAATTCATGAAGAAGTTTTTTGGAATATTTTAAGTCAAAATATACAATAGGAAAAAAGTTATGTTACTTCATAAACAAGCGGTGTTTAGGATGCCCACGTGCAACCTTGTGTTCCCAATGAATAAAACTGCTGACTAAGTGGACTGTATATATTTTTATTACTAAGACATGTGTGAACTCTTTGAAGACAACAAACAGACTAACTAAAAAATGAATATGTCGCTAATAAGCCATATATGCACGCAGGCAGGGCCGTCTCAGGACATTTCATTAAATATTGCAGCGAACATGCCGCCCCTCCTTGAAAGCACAGTCTTTCAAGATAACTAAAACTAAAGTTCCTATTATATCAACAAAATAATGCAACAATATAACCTAAAACCAAAAATGATATCCTAAAATAAACGAAAATTTCTCTTTCCCCTATGTCTAATTATCCATCGGTAACACGCAAATTTTTGCCACCGCACGTTTAATACAGTGTCCATTACTCGTTTTGGGCGTCACTACCCGCACAATACCGTCTTTTCCAGGATGCACCTCCATTACCCTTGCCAAAGGCCATTTCATGGGTGGTACCCCACTCTCCTCCAAAATTACTATTTGTCCGGGTTTAATCTGGTCAGCTGAAGAACGCCATTTATTTCTTTCTTGCAAATTTGCCAGATAACCCTTGGACCATTTACTCCAAAAATTTTGCATCATCTGCGTTACCAATTGAAACCTTTGAATACGACCCGGATTCAGATGTAGAATGTTCTCCTGCTGCAACGCCACCAATGGACAGCCAATTAAAAAAATCAGGAGTGAGAACATTAAAATCAGTAGGATCCTCGGAAAGAGGGGTCAAAGGACGGGAATTTAAGCAGGCTTCAGTCTGCGCAATTACCGTATTCAACTCATTATAGGTGAGACTAGTGTCCCCAACAACCCTTTTTAAATGATATTTTGCCGATTTTACAGCTGCCTCCCATAAACCACCGAAATGTGGAGAATAGCTTGGTATAAAATGCCAGTTAATACACAATTCAGATAAGTATCTAGCAAAAGTACACTGATTTACCCTATCCCGTAAAAAATTAAATAAATCCTGAAGGTGGTTGTTAGCCCCTACAAAGTTACTTCCATTATCCGAATATATATCCCGTGGTAAACCCCTTCTGGATATAAATCTTTTGAAACAAATCAAAAATCCCTGAGTAGTTAAGTCACTCACCAACTCCAAATGACCCTTTGTCACCAAACAAACAAAAATACAGAAATACCCCTTAATAATTTTTTGCTCTTTAAGCTTATGAGCCCTTATATGAAATGGACCTTCATAGTCAATGCCACACCGTTCAAAAGATTTAATACTAGGAGTTATGCGACTAGCCGGTAAATTCCCCATTTTTTGTTTAAGATGCAATGGCTTTGCCCGAAAACATGTTATGCACTTACGTAATATATCCCGAACCACGCTCCTACCCGATATAGGCCAATAGGTTAATCTCACAATATTTAATAACGTTTGCGCACCCGCATGCAAATTTCGATAGTGTTCGTTTTGTATTATGAGTCTTGTTAACTTATGTGATTTCGAAAGTATAATCGGATGCTTTTGGTCGTACCCTACCTCAGCATTCTGTATTCTTCCTCCTACCCTTATTATACCCGAATCATCTAAGAATGGATTTAAACATATTATTTTACTTGAATTCAAAACCCCTTTTGATTTTTTCAGAGCTTGCCAGTCTTCATAAAAACTCTGTTTCTGCGATAATATTATTAATCGTCTCAAAGCTGTTTCTTGTTCGTCACTTGAGAGAACTTTACTTAAAACCCTTTGTTCCCTTTTTAATTTAGAATTTTTGTAGAATCTAAATATCCAACCTGTTACATTCTTTAATCGTTTAAGACTAGAATATTTACCGAATATGTCCTGTACCACAATTGGAGAAAATACCAATTTTGGCTTTCTAATTTCTGGCAGCTCCTCTACTTTGAAGTCTGATTCTGTTTCAAACCACATTTCTTCGTGCAGTCTTAAAAAATTAGGACCATCCCACCACAATCTAAAATCCTTGGATTGCTCTGGTTCTATCCCTCTTGATAAAACATCCGCTGGATTTATCTCTGACCTAACATGTCCCCAAGAATTTTTATCCGTTAACCGTTGAATCTCCCCTACTCTATTCGCTATAAAAGTTTTCCATTGGCACGGTTCTCCCCGTATCCATGGCAATGCTATCGTGGAAGCCGTCCAGAGTCTTATCTTGGTAAACCTAATATTTAAAGATTTAATTACCTCTTTAGTCAATTTTGCTCCTAAAAGAGCAGCACATAGCTCCAGTCTTTCCAAACACGCAGACTTCAAAGGAGCCACCCTAGATTTTGAACAAACTAAATTTACATTATCCATACCGTTAAAATCCGTTGATTTTTCCCAATAAAATTTTCGATTTATTTTTAATTCTTCCAGAGCCGTCATTTTATCCTTGAACCTGCTCCAGGACGAGTCAAGTTCCTGAGGTAATGATTCATCCCATCCCAATTTCATCTGCCACAATGCTTGTACTATTAATTTTTCCCTTATCATCACTGGACTACCTAGGCCCAGTGGATCGAATACTTGAGCTACGACCGATAGAAAGCCTCTCTTGTACACCTCATCTTTTCTTGTAGCAATCGTGATTCTAAAATGCAAAACATATTCCTTTGAATTCCATAATAATCCAAGTGTTTTATTAATCCCATCTTCCGCTAGATAATATTCTACATCCCCCGCTGAATTAGACTCATCCTTAAGAACCTCTGGATGATTTGACTTCCATTTTCTTAATGGAAGACATCCTAAATCCAAAATACTACTTATTTCCCCTTTTAACCTTCTAGCTTCTTCGACCGTGTTTGTACCCGTTATTATATCATCCATATAAAAGTCACGAAGTATAATTTCACTTGCCCTTTGATATTTATCCTTATTTTCCCCAGCTAACTCTAATAAGCATCGAACCGCTAAATAACTAGATGAAGCTAACCCGTAGGTGACCGTGTTCAACCTATAAACTCCTACTTCGGTTTTCGTTGAAAATCTCCATAGAATTCCCTGAAATTCCCCGTTTGGATCATAAATCAAAATTTGCCGGTACATCTTAGCTATATCAGCAACAATGACTATAGCATGTTCCCTAAACCGTAACAAAATATTAAATAAATTATCCTGTAATTTATTACCCGTCATTAAAGTATCATTTAGCGAGATTCCCGAATCGCTAACCGCAGAACCGTCAAAAACAACCCTACATTTCGTAGTGATAGAAAAATCCTTGAACGCCCCGTGGTGACAAAGATAATGAGCCGCATGTGAGACTTGATTCTCATCCTCAATCTTGAACATGTACCCTAACTGGATATATTCCTTCATAAAATCATTATATTGCTGCTTCATGACGGCGTTCCTTTCTAATTTCCCTTCCAAATGACTAAATCTTTTTAACGCCGTGTCACAAGATTGGCCCAACTTATCCACATTATCCTTAAATAGATATTTCACAATAAACCTGCCTTCCCAGTTTCTTTCCCTAGAATTTTCAAATAATTCCTCACATCTTCGTTCTTCCGCTGTATGAGGTGTAGCTTCCTCACATTCATCCAGGCTACAAAACCGTTCTAATTGTGCTTCAATATTTTTATTTTCCGTAAAATTGCAACTTTGTTTTTTGTGCTGGTCATTAACCCCTGGTATTAGCCCCGATACCATCAAACCCAATTTGGTTTTTTGAATAAAAGGTCCCTCTTTATTCACCTTGAACCGCCCTATACAAAGTAAGTACCAAAATACAGTTGCTCCAAGTAGCAAACCTATTTTATTTGTTTTCCAAAACTCAGTATCCGCTAGAGTAATATTTTCCGAAATTTTAAAAGTATTTACTAAATCCATGCTACGTGACGGTAGAACGTCAGAAATTTTATCAATGGCTAAGAAACAACCATCCATTTGAAAACTATTACATTTAGACCACACCGTTAAGTTAACCGAATCCCTTATGTGTGTGCAATTGTACTCTATCCCTTTTACCGGTATATTTACTTTAAAGGACTTTAGTCCTGTCTTTTCCCATAATTCTTTAGTCATAAAGTTTGATTTTGAAGCACCGTCTAATAATGCTTTACAGTCACTTAATTTTCCCGATTTTTCCATTATTTGTAACTGTTCCGTAGATAATAAAATCTCCCTTGAATCCGTATTTTCCGATATCCTCACCGATTTGTAACTGTGAACAATATCCTGTTCACAAGTCCGCGTACCTTCTGTATTCCCTTGAGCCTTCGAATTTTCATTATAATTATTTCCCGAATTATCCGCTGTGTTAACAGTGCTTTCCCTATTATTGTTATTACCCGAATTAATCCGATTTGCCGTATTATTTGCCGTGTTGTTATTATTAACCTGATTTCCCGTATTATGTGCCGTTTTAGCAGTGTCTTCCCTATCATTATTATTACCCGAGTTAATCCGATTTAGCGTATTATTTGCCGTATTATTATTATTAACCCGGGTTCCCGTATCCACATTTCCCGTAACCGCATTTCCTGCAGTCGTATGTTCCGTAACCTCATTTTCCGTAACCGTATTTTCCGTAACCGTATTTTCCGTAACCGTATTTTCCGTAACCGTATTTCCCATAAACCGTATTTCGTAATCTGTTCCCGAAAAAACAGGCACCGTATTATTATCCGTTTGTGGTGTCCCGCGACTAGCCACATTTGTATTTACCGAATCCGAAATATTTCTACCGAAATTCCCTGAAATATGTAACAGAACATTATGTTTCCGACCACAAGCACTGCAACCTGGCATAGTACAGCCTTCTACCCTATGATTCCGCCTTTCCGTTTGAGCCCGATTATCCGTATTTTTTACCAATGCTCCTCTTTCCGTTGGAGCCCGATTATCCGTATTTTTTACTAATGCTCCTCTTTCCGGTGGAGCCCGATTTTCCGTGTTTTTGCTAATACCCGCATTTTTAGAACCATCGTATGAATTTTGTAATTTACCCTCAGCCAACGCAATAATCCTAATATACTCATCTTCGAAACTAACCCTTTCATCTAATTGTTTCCCTGAACTGTCTAACATTTCAATTTTTGACTGAATGTCTGCAAATTTATCCCAATTTTCTTCACATTTCGATTTCCGAAGACGTAATTCTATGAGTTGCAATTGATTATCCCTTATATTATTTATAAATGTTTCAAACCGGCTTAATTGACCTTTAATTACACCCCTTCTAGCAACTAAATCTGTTAGATCACCCATTATAAACCAAAAATAATTTATTAAAACCAATAATTATTAAATCAACCAAATGTATTATCAAATTAAATTCTTCAATTATAAACTCCGGAAATAAAAGTAATTAAAATCAAAATTTACTACCTATGACAAATGAATAACATGCAATAAACACAGACCAAATTATGCTGTTTTTTATCGAATGAAATTAAGGAAAATATAAATAGGATATTGGCTCACCCACTGTTAATTTTATTATCGTCGTATACCATGCCGCTATTAGCTGAAACCTGATCCGCTTATTCCAACTGCCGATGTCGTCTTTATGATCTTTGTTTTCCGTCCGTTGAACTTGTAAAGCAAAACACTTAACCGTCTTGAGTCCCTCTTGTTGACTTCACCCAATTTTAACCAAAACTATTCACTTATTACGTCACCGTCACCACGTTGACGATGTATGTCTTAGTGTAATCTAATTAAAACTTAACTGCTCCCTTGACCAATTTACATCGGCACCGGCACTATAGTGAAACTTGATCCGTCTCGAATGGACCAATGGTTAGGATGCCCACGTGCAACCTTGTGTTCCCAATGAATAAAACTGCTGACTAAGTGGACTGTATATATTTTTATTACTAAGACATGTGTGAACTCTTTGAAGACAACAAACAGACTAACTAAAAAATGAATATGTCGCTAATAAGCCATATATGCACGCAGGCAGGGCCGTCTCAGGACATTTCATTAAATATTGCAGCGAACAAGCGGCACACCCCAAAAATGCTTATATCTCGAGATCCTGACCACGGTGTGGTGAATGGCTAATTTTTATCATACTTTATGATTTTGATAACAAAAATTCGTTTTTTGCTCTTCTTAAGAATTTTGCAATATGCGGTTGCGTCATTCTTCTTCTGAATCTGAACCGGCGAATTTGTCCTCAAACAACTTCTTGGGCGGTTTCTATATATGCTTCGGGTTATAAGTTTTATAGTGGGGAGAAAGGTCAAAAACAGATTAATAATAGCATAGGAATGTTAAAATCATAATAAATTGTATGAATAAAAAATATGTATAGATAGAAAAGTAATCCTAAATTTTGTTTTTATTATATCCCTATGAGCATTCGAGAATCTGGTCAAGTTTGGAGCGCTGTAACACCTATATAAATAAATAGAATTAAACAAATTTATAGTGGAAATTGTTCGCTGAAAAACCCTCTACAAAATTGCTATAATGTTATTTTATTTTAAAATGAACTGAAAAAAAGTTATAACCTCCAAATGGAATCTTGTTAAAAATTTTTTACATATTTTTGTTTATATATTTTTTGTTGGTCACTTGACGATAAAAAGTAATAGAAATAAAATTGTAGAAAATTTAATTTGCTACATTTTATGTTTAATTAGATTTTCCGTAGCGTTGGTAGTTTACGAGATATAGCGCTAAACCCCTTTGCACACCATTTCCAAGATGGCGGCCGGCGGACAAGGGTGGCGACCCCAAAAACTTGAACTCAAGCTTCTACTGACTTTCCCTACACATTAAAGAAATAAAATTGACTCCTTTAACAAATGCAAGGTACGGCTTAAATAATGTAACATTTTAATGGAGTATATTTTTAATGCTAAAACTTTTGTTAACAATTAAAACAAAGCTTTTTATAAACACTTTAAAAAAGTTAAATGGGTTTTTCCCGAAAAGTGCTTAATTTTTCGGTGATTTCACCTTGAAATATTCGATTTGGAATTAGACGAATAAGAACGTATTTTTCATGAGCTACAACTTTGTTTTTATTTGATTGATAGACTTTTCAGATACACCATTTTTTTGGGTCTTTTATAAGCTACACTTTTGCTAAGAATATTTTTTTCGATAAAATATTTACTTTTTGAGTTATTTACGAAAAACCGTCTGAAAACGTAGTTTTTTTGTCGAAGAATCAACATTTTCAATGCAATAACTCGAAAAGTATTGTAGTCGAGGAAATGAAGCTGAAAAAATGGCAAAACCTCGCAATTTTTTCGTCCAGCATCGATTTGTACAAAAATTAGGGATTAGGCTCATTACACCCTCTAGTTCATTTTCTATATTGAGCCGTTGTACGCTTTTGGTTTTGTAAGGGCGGAAACTACCCCTAGTTGTAAGAAATTATAAAATAACATTTTAAACTTTAATATTGTCAACATTTGGTTCTTATTAGTTACATAATAAATTTTTTATGCTTTAAGATATACTATCATAATATTTCAACCCTTAAAACCACCCTTGTTGGAGCTATATATAAAAAATTTACTTATCCTAAAAGAATAATTTCGGCTTGAATCGATTTACATAAAAATTTGGGATTAGGATCATCTCACCCTGTACTTTATATTCTATATCATTCTTAAGGGATTTGATTATTTTTAGAGGTGTAAACAACCCATTATTGTCAAAAATTACATAAAAACATTGTATACTTTAATATGGGTAAAATTTGGTTTTGATTGGTTAAATAATGATTGTTTTTTACTTTAGGATATAATATCATAATATTTCAACCCTTAAAAACCACCCTTAATAACATTACAGTTTTTATAAGCAGATATTTTAATAGGTTTATACAGAAAAAAAAGTAGAATTAGAGAATTACAAAAACATTTATTTACACAAAAATACGAATTTACAAATATGTACAAATACAAATACAAATAGTTTTTTAGTCATCTTCCAGAAACCGAACCGGTTCTGTGGTATTATACATACATTGAAAATTATCCATAAGCGGACTATCCGAATTTTTCGAAAACAAAAATCGTTTTATAAACATAGCTCCTTCATTTTTGGCGGTGAAAAGATTTTTCAAAAATAAGTTTGTAGGATTTTTGAAAAGTTATAAGACTCTGTAAACTAAATTCCGTAAGATCCCTCAGTTTTTAATTAGGGTGGGTTTAAAGGGCTCGAATAAGGGGGTGTTTGCTCGTAAATAGAGGTTTAAACAGCTATATCTCGCTAACTGTTCACTGTAATGAAAATATATGCACAAGGGAATTTTAGTTATTAAATAAGCTACAATTTGGTAATCTATCATTTTTTTCGTATCTCCAGTATTTTCGGAGATATTTTAAAGTAAAAGGTGAATAATGGGAAATTCCAAAAAATTAATTTTTCTTTAAACTCCAATTTTTCTAAAACTAGGCCTTTTAAATAGGTCAAGCTTCTTGGGTGTATTGATAATACAAATATAAAAGAAATAACAGAAAGGTGAAGAACAATTTTTAATCAGGAGTGTAGTTAGGGGGTTGTTTTCACTGATTTTTTCATAGAGAAAGCCAGGTACTACTGACCTTTTTTTGATCATAAGTCGCTTACTTTTCAGACTAGAAACTTTTTAGTATTTTTTTTGAAAGGCCTAACTGTGCCTGTGTTTTCCTCGAAAAATGCAAAATTTTTCCGTTTTTTGTTGCTTTGAATATTTCAAATTATGCATTTGACGAAAAAAGCTAACTTTTAACATGTCGTATCTCGGTTTGTGTTGGTCTTAGCGATATTACAGAAAAATAATTTGGTTTGTGTTACTAAAGGATACAATTTTGATATTTACAGTTATTTTGATTAAATGCATATTTTTCGAGGTATTCTCAAAAACCCTTTAAAAAAGTTGATTTTTTCATCGACAAACTGTTACTTTCAAGCGCGAATAACTCAAAAATATTAGTTTTACGAAGAAAATGTAAAACACTTA
Organism: Diabrotica virgifera virgifera; assembly: GCF_917563875.1. Classification (NCBI taxonomy): domain Eukaryota; kingdom Metazoa; phylum Arthropoda; class Insecta; order Coleoptera; family Chrysomelidae; genus Diabrotica; species Diabrotica virgifera. The sequence continues at coordinate 7,506,784 of NC_065449.1, read as the reverse complement.
TTTTTCTTATAATCACTTTTTACATCGATTTACATAGTTAAAATGTAATAAAAAATTCCCGCCCCCGAGATGGGGTGACAACCACCCCCAAGGTTTTATCGTACAGCGGCATGATATAGAAAATGATCCTTGGACTATTCCCTACCTTCTGTGAAAATTTCAAGTAAATCCATGCTGGACGAAAAAATTGCGAGCCAAAATGCTTCATTTCCTCGACTATTGACTTTAGTAAAAAAACTCTATAGAACAAAAGTTGCTTAAAATCAGTCAATTTATCCATTTCCGGTCTTATCTTGAACGTATGTTTTTTCACCCCCGAGAAGGGGACAGTCACCCCCCAAGTAAAAGCAACCAACGGCAGAATTAAGTGGAGGGTAAGTAGAACCTAAATCCAAATTTTCATGCAATTCGGAGTTGCCCCTAAAAATTATACGGTATTGCCGAATTTCCCGTACATTTACTGCGCTATTAATGCTAAATTAAATTTTCTCCCATTGCATCTCTCAGGAGCCTAACTACAGGTTATAGAACAAAATCAACATACCTGCGAGCTATTAAAGTTGGTTGGATGAAAATTAAAGGATTTTTTTACCGATCATAATTCCTCCCCAGAACATGACCCTTCTGCTTTTGTATTTATGAACAAATCTGTCAATTTCCGTTCTTGCTTGTCTTCCTCGCCCATTAAGTACACGAATTCGTTAAGTAATCATCTGATTTTACACATCCTACTTTCGATTGAGAATAGCACACTTTTCCAATTTCCAACGTTCCAGTTTTGGTGTTGAAGACACCAATTTACGTGATCAATATTGTGCTGCCGGGATTACTCGGGATTCCGTAACTTCCTCTTTCTATATAGTCCTTGGGCATTGCAATTCTTCTTCTTATCGTGTAAACTAAAATATTTACACCTATGGCTTCCAAAAGCTGCAGGTTTCTAATACACAATGATTCCATATAAGTTTGGGTGAGTATATAAGTAAACCTAATTATAATTTTATTTGGAAAGATTTTTTCATATTTGCTAAAAAGTAAAACGCGTCACATAGTCCAGAGTAATAAGGATTTTCTCGGGACAATCAAAGTTAGACCTATAGGAATAAAACCTACCTGTTTCTTGCCTAGAGTTCGCGTCCGTTTTTTAATTATTGACAATTTAGTGCAAAAATCGCGATTTTTTCGATTTTTTGCAATCTATTCAAAAGCTTAATAGTTGACATAAAATTACAAAATTCAGTTTTTTAGAACATTGAAAACCCTTCAAAATGCCGATTTTTGAAAGTTAAAAAGCTAATTTGTTGCTACGCAAACTGCAAAATAAGTGAAAATTGTTATTTGTTAATAACTTTTGCTAAAACTACCTTAGAACTTTAGTGCTTCACCCAAAGTTGAATATTGGCGTACTTAACAAACCTTCAAAGTTTGAGACCTATCCATTAATTAGTTTAAGAGTTATTCTATTTGTTTATCCCAGAGACCTTTATTTTGCAATAAGACAGAAAATAATGAAGATAGAGCAATTCTCAGTATGCCAAATGAAAGTAGAAGAGTGATAGTATCAAAATGTATTAAAAAAAGATAAAAAAATAATTAATATAGTCAAAAATCCTAATGACAAATTTTTGAAATTTTGTAGTATATAAACATTTAGAATAACTTTAAAAATGTTGTCCGTAGAAACAATATTTTTATATATTCAAAAGATAGTATTTTAACACGGATTTTCAAATAAAAAAATTTAGCCTGTGTTCATTTGGAACAAAGTTAGCCATATGTCTTTTTTAATTCACAGCTAATTTGTTTATAATAATTAAGGAATCTTATTAATGCCATTTTAAAGAATGAGATTTGTGTTTTTTCATAAAAAATTTTCACAAACATTGTACGTTCACAGCACCCTCTACGATTTTCCAAAAATGTAGTTCAAACGATTACTAGTGGGAACCTACAAATCCACCCAGTTAAAATACCGAAATAGTTATTTTCTTAACAAGTGCAGAAAGTCATTCTTTTCCGCACGCGACTGCAGTTTGCCGAACGACGCGAAGCGGGAGTTCGGCAAGCAGTCGAGTGCGGAAAAGAGACTTTCTGCAAGAGTTAGGAACAATATTTTTTCTAAGAGTCTTTAAAAAATTACCAAATCTTAATCAATTAATTTAATTAATATGAAAATACATACACAAATTAATTCTTTGACAAGGTTGTCAAAACAAAACTTTCAATATAATTAGTTAGCATGACGACGATCTTGGTTTTCATGACGATGATTCAAAACGACTGTTATTGTCTACCGATTTGACTTTCGAATATTATGTCAAAATAATTTTATTTCATCGAATTGTCGCGTTGAGGCTATGGGTACATAATTCGCAAATATTTTACGTGTATCCCTACTTTTTCTGTCTTTACACGGCAAATTACGTGTAGTAAAATTCACACTGGTATTGATATGTAAACATTACTAGAATGTCATTCTACTTGAAAATGTCATCATTAATTTAAAGAGATGGGTTTTGAATGTTCTTGGATAACTGTTATTTTTATAATTGGAAATTATTAATTCAGTTAATAAATGTGATAATTTTTTCACTAACTATGTATTCAGTGATTGTAATAATTTATTTGTACAACAAAGACTAATACTCAATCGAGAAAAGAAGAAAAGTGTTAAAGTGATTTTTTAATAATATATTGTTATGGAACGCTTACAATTTTGAACATCTTTAACAACAAAATACTTGGATCACAGAATATATTATCCTGATGTATTCTCTGCTTGGATCTTCCAAAAATAATACACAATAAATAACTTTTTATTAAGTTCACGTCGTAAATCATTTATTTATCAAATACACTATATTTCAATAATATTTAATCAATAAGTCAACATATTCTCGATGCAATGTCAAATATTTAAAATTGTCACTGATTGTCAGTGTCTGACTGACAATATATGCTGACAATATTATATTCGGCTGAGTGCGTTGTAAGACAAAGATATATTTGGAAAATATTACCACGGCATTGTGTTTATTTTTTCGAATCCTGAAAAAACCAATAAATATTTTTGAAAAATTTAAACGCAGAATGAAAGACTAAATTATTACCGAGGGCCGAAAGTCCCTTAGAATAAATAAAAAGTTTATTTTGAATAATATATTTGAAATTAAAATCACACTAAATTTTCTCTTAGTTTTCACCCTTGTAACTTATTAAAATAAACATTCTCAGGGACTTTCGACCCTCGCTAATAACGTGATCTTTCATTCTGCGTTTAAATTTTTCAAAAATACTTATTAGTTTTCTCAGGATTCGAAAAAGATTAATCCCCATTTGAATAGCATTGCAGCCAAAAATACGTACCGATCCTCTTAATTTCATTAAAACAGGAACACAATAAGATATATTTGAAATAAATTAGTAAATAATATCTAAATATTAATTTTTTGCATGTATTATAATTACTTTAAGGCCATATTAACATATCTAAATTAACACGCGTGCAGAAAAGTAACACGCGTGCGGAAAAGTGAAACTTTCTAAACTAAAATGCGTGCGCGAAAGTAGACATTTTTGCACGCTCGTAGAAAAAAGCAATTTCAAACGAATATAATTTTCTGTATCTCCCGATCAACTCAATGGATTTTGATCTTTCTTTTTTTAATGTGTATGTAATTTCTACGTACATTACAAATATGCAATTTGTTTATAAATTTATTAATTAATAAACAGTCTAATTTGTTTAAACAATTCTTGAAAAAATATTTTTTTTAAATCTTTTTTTACAAAAATTTTTTTAATCATAGTATCATTAATGATCATAGAAAAAGTTAAAGTACACTTTAATAAATAAATGATTTTTATTAGATAATTATTTATTGAAGATAATTTATTTATTAAAGTATGCCTTAACTTTTTCTATGATTAATAACGATAGTATGATTAAATTCATGGATTTTTGGGCAATAATTATTTTGTCAAAAATTGTTTAAACAAATTAGACTGTTTATTAATTAATAAATGTCTAGACAAATTGCATATTAGGTTATAGCTATATTTTAGATTTTGAAATTGTTAATAATTAAAAAACGGACGCGAACTCTAGGCAGGAAACAGGTAGGTTTTCTTCCTAAAGGTCTACAATAACTAAAAAAGTAGTCAGCTACCTGGATCTTTGAGTGTCTCAAACATGGTCTATTTCTAGCTTATTCTCAAACTGCAAACTTTCTCAAAGCTACTATTTTGTGGAGCGGTTTACTTCTTTAACAAATAATTATGGAAAAATCTTTCAAAACAAAACTAGCTTTTCTTTCCCATCAAAATGGAAATACATTTTTACGCCACGTAATATTCATATCAGCTCTTTTGTTACTGGAACATTGTGTACCCAGTATGCGCCATTCATTTTTACCGCGTTTGGCGGTTTTTTATTCTTTGTAATATATTTACTAATGACCAACTGCTTAAGCAGTACGTCTATGACAGGGTTTTTACTTTATATACATAGGGGTTGGGCAGTGCCATAAAAATTGTCACAATGTGTTCTGAAGCACTGGCACTACTGGACAATTTATGAGCAAGAAATCGCAGAACGGCATTCCTGAAATTTTCAAATTAATTACAAAGCTGTTTTAATATATATTGCGTAATGGCAGGCAGGTAGGTATGGTGACTAAAAATTAATAGATTTCAGCAACGTATGGTTTTGTGTTAATTGTCAGCGATGGAGAATAGATAACGTATAATAGAAACTGGTTTTTTGACATAGCTATCTAATATATTGTATATTAGGAGCGGAACGATTGCCATAAATACTTTTCCTTTTTTGTATTAAAACATTAATAACAATACGTAAGAAAAACTATTAGTCCAGGGCGCATCTGTTTTGAGATGGACGTTGAGAGGTGACTAAAATTTTTTTGAAATGAATTTCGACTCAATTCGATTTCTCTGCTTAACCCAGGTATAACCATACCAACAGGCACCGCTAGGAAAACATTCCACTTTGCGGTTCAGAGACCCATATGAAACGAGTCTGTGTACTCTATACAGAGTATGGCATTAGTAAAATAATAAAATAAGAAAATCTACGGTTTCGTTTTGATTAAAATCTGTCTTTCTCCATCCCCCGATAGTACTATTTCTAGGTCTACCTGTTTTCAAGGAGGCTCTGAGGAAGACAGATTTTTACCATCACGGCCGTAGATTCTCGATATAAATTAAAACAATTTATATCGCAGTATGGATAGAACGCCCTCTAACGAGGAATAAGCGAAATGAATTTCGACTCGATTCGAGTTCTCCTGATTCTGAGAACTCGAATCGAGTCGAAATTCATTTCGCTTATTCCCCGTTAGAGGGCGTTCTATCCATACTGCGATATAAATTGTTTTAATTTATATCGAGAATCTAATGCCGTGATGGTAAAAATCTCTCTTCCTCAGAGCCTCCTTGAAAACAGGTAGACCTAGAAATAGTACTATCGGCGGATGGAGGAAGACAGATTTTAATCAAAACGAAACCGTAGATTTTCTTATTTTATTATTTTAAAATTTTTTTGCAGAAATTGCTTGAAAATTACTCAAACCATAATATTTGAGTTATCCTCCCACTCAAAATGGTCCGGAACATTGTTTAAATAATCAAAATGTCAAAATATGAAGGAAAAATTCGATTTTTTTATTGGTTTTTTGATTATAACTTTAAAACTATTCATTTCTGAGAGAAGTTGTACTGACATAAAAGTTGCGTAATTAAATTTCATATAATATAGAATTGGTTAAAGATTTAAAAAATAGTCACCCTTGTTGCAAAATAGCAATAATTGCGAAAAAAACCATACAAAAACAAGTATTCACATTTTACGTTTTTCAACCATTTATGCTACACTTGGACCTTCATATCTTACCCAGAAAAACTTTATAATATAGTAAAACAACACTGTAAATTTCATTAAGATCGGTTTAATAGATTTTGCAAAATAAATTTTGCAATCCAGCTTTCGCAAAAAAAATTCATTTTTTTTAATGTTGCAGGACTGAAAATAAAGCAGATAGCCAGTTGAATTTTTTTTTTGCTTATAGAAGTGTACTGTCTTTTCATTTGCAATTTGCAAAATTAAAACCGATTAAGTACCACGACGTCAGGAAATTTTTTAAATAAACGTTAATTTTTGGTGCTACGCGCAGGACAGCGGTGTTCGATTCACACAAGTTGATTTCCACCAAAATTTCTTCCAATCTTTATCTAATATATTATTTTCTTACTCTATATTTTGTTGTATTTTAATATTTTAATTCCACAAAAATCAAACTAATTTTATTATTGTTTGTGAAATATTGTTTAAACAATTGCATATGTTTAAAAATAATAAGCTTTTATTCTCTAAGTTAAAATATATGAACAAAGAAAGTTTTTGCTAAAAAAGTGTTATTTCAAAAGATACTGTATGTGTTTTTATTTTGCAATACACAAATTTATTTATTTATATCGAAATGTAATAAAAATTAAAATGTATCAATCATTATCAAAGGTCAATGGAATGCCCAATCAGAGCAAACTATCCGCTGTCCTGCGCTTACCACCAATAATTAATGTTTATTTAAAAAAATTCCTGACGCCGTGGTAGTTAATCGATGTTAATTTTGCAAATTTGAAATGAAAGGTACGGTACACTTCTAAAAGCAAAAAAAATTCAACTTGCTATCTGCTTTATTTTCAGTCCTGTAATATTTTGAAAAAATGAATTTTTTTTGCGAAAGCTGGATTGCAAAATTTATTTTGCAAAATCTATTGAATCGATCTTAATGAAATTTACAGTATTGTTTTACTGTATCATAAAATTTTTTTGGGTGAAATATGAAGGTCCTAAGTGTAGCGTAAATGGTTGAAAAACTTAAAATGCGAATACTTGTTTTTGTATGGTTTTTTCGCAATTATTGCTATTTTGCAACAAGGGTGACTATTTTTAAAATTTTTAACCAATTCTATATTGTAAGAAATTTTATTGCGCAACTTTTATGTCAGTTCAACTTTTCTCGGAAATGAATACTTTTAAAGTTATAATAAGAAAATCGAATTTTCCTTCCTTTTTTGACATTTTGATTATTTAAACAATGTTCCGGACTTTTTGAGAGGGAGGATAACTCAAATATTATTATTTGAGTTATTCTCAAGCAATTTCTGCAAAAAAATTTGAGTCACCTCTCAAGGTCCAAATGTACTAATATTTTTACAGATGCGCCCTTGTCTATGTCTTGGAATGTACAGAAATACAAATGTAGCAATCAAACGAAACAAAAACCAATAAAAACAAACTGTAGACTGATAGAAGTCTGTCACTTTTTTTAATACATGCATGATTATATGAAAAAAGCTGCTTAAAATTGATTAATATATTAAGGGGAATGGAGCAAAATGCAAAATTTTGACGCATGTCAAAATTTTCAATGTGTTTTAAATGTATTCATTTTTTTCGAATCCTGAGAAAACTAATAATGGTAGGGGAGCCCAACCGGGGATTTTTGCAGTTACTCGAGCGCGTCAGATTATTACATGGGAGAAACCTTATACCCTGAAAATGTACCTCTACCATATATTGTCTCTTAATTCAGGGGTGTTCGTTAAGGGGGGCCAAAAAAAAAATCTATCCTTAGAAAAACTCGAAATCGTCAGATCAAGATAAGGTAAGTTAAGTACATGCAAAATAGTGTATAATATTTCAAAAATCTGACGATTTGAGCGGGGCGTAAGGAAATGGGTAAGTCCCAAAATTTCACAACAAAAAAGCGAATATTTCGCGAAATGAATGACAGATTGAAAAACTGAAAAATACGTGCTCAATATTTTTCAAAAATCTATCGAATGATACCAAACACGACTTCCAACGGAGAGGGGTGGAGGGGTTTAAATACCAATCCCGCGATATTTCGCCAAATTAACATCAGATCGAAAAACTGAAAAATACACTTATTTAATATTTTTGAAAAATCTATCGAATGGCACCAAACACGACCCACCACGGAGGTGGGGTGGGGGTTACTTTAAAATAATAAATGGGAGCCCCCATTTTTTTATTGCAGATTTGGATTCGTTACGTAAAAATATGTAACTTTTATTCGAGACATTTTTTCAAATTATGGATAGATGGCGCTATAATCTAAAAACAATTGTTGGAAATGGAAAATTAAATTAAAAATGGAAAGTCCCCACTAAAATGGAAAACTTTTTTTGGTTTTAGGACCTACTCTTCACAACCCAATAGGTCCCCATAACGCTCGAGTAACTGCATATTCAGCATACTTTGCTCCCCTACCATAAGTATTATTAAAAAATGTAAACGCAGAATGAAACACTACTTTATTACCGAGGGCCGAAAGTACATTATAATAAATAAAAAGTTTCTTTTGAATGAAATATTTGCAATTAAAAATCACACGTTCTCTTTTATTTTCACCCCTTTAACTTATTAAAATAAACATTATAGAAGTTTTCAGGGACTTTCGGCCCTCGGTAATAATGTAATCTTTCATTCAGCGTTTAAATTTTTTAAAAATTTTAGTTTTCTCAGGATTCGAAAAAAATTAATACCTACATTTAAAACACATTGAAAATTTTAACATGAGTCAAAATTTTGCATTTTGCTCCGATTCCCTTAACGCCCGGCGTTATTTTTAATAAAAAATATTTACCTCCCAAAAATGCTGGCACCCCCAGGCTAAAAGCGGTCAACTGTGAATTTGGTTGTAAGTAGAACCTATAGCCTATAGTATAGAACCTATGCCAACGGTCATTGACAGGATAAAAAACATTTCATGGAGAAAAAATCCTGCTAACAAAGTTTTTAACAAAAAATGATTACCTGCTGTCATTTATAAATAAGTAATTCCACAAAATTCAAGAAAGGAAAACAATTTTGTCTTTTTTGTTTCTAGTTCCTATTTTCTAAGCTCCTTTTTGTTTCTTAAAATATTCTTGATCTTATGTCAATTTTGCATAATGACTTTTATCATCCTGCTAGTATGCTATAATGTTCATAATATCTCCAAAACATGTAAACGAAATGAAGGGACATGAAATTATGCATATTATACATATGACATTATGTATAAGTTTACAAACTTGTACCCTTTTTATAAGGTATTTTAAATTCCTTTGTTCTCTCGCCACAAGTACCTAATATCCTCGTTTAGTACCACACAGGCTTTAATTATAGTACCGTCATCTCCGCCATAGAAAGCGATGGCCTCAAATAGAAGGCATTTTGTTTTGTTGTAGAGAAATTTCAATCAACGCGGACAGGTTACATTAAAGTCCAAATAAGGAGAGAAGAATGTCCAGACGTGCGTCCCATTCCTATTAAATCTATTTAATTATAAGTTAAAATTTCAAGGCGACGGTTCAACATGACCTAATGCGTTCGATTTACATATAATGGGAAAAGAATGAGGTGTATTTTTCTGTTATGCCGGCTTCATCCAATCGGTATGTCTCGACACGTGTTATTTGAAGATACAAACACATATACGTGTGGATTACATTTTTTAAAAGGATTATAACAACTTGGAACTGCAAACATCGTCTTATACACAGAAAAACAATCTCCTGGCATACATAAACAATGAAAATTTAGAATTGTCCTTCTTCTTCTTATTGCTTCGGCTCCTGTCGAAAGTTGGCAATTCAAATAGCAATTATAGCTTTGGAAAGTACTTAGTAATACGTTGGTAACTTTTTGTACCGGCGTTCTTATAGAAAACTTAATTCCACAGTAAGAAATGAAAAAAGTCGAACTATTTATTGACACCAGGAAAGATATTTACCGAAACAGAAGATTTTTCATTCAAGATCAGGTTATTCCATCCAAAAATTTACATCAAATATGTTGTCAAAGAATGGTAAATGGAAAGATGCACATGGATGTCAAGTCCAAGAAACTATCCAACATCTACCGGTTCATCAGGCAGGTTTCTGACCCAAAAGAAACTGCAGATCAGGTGCTTTCACTTGCCACATTCATTAAGATAGGCTTCCAGAGAAAACTTAAAACTGCAGCCGCATTCATAGACCTAACAGCGGTCTACGATATAGTCTGGAGAGAAGTGATATACAAGCTCCTCCGTACAATCCCCTGTAAATCCACCGCTCGAATAATCAACAGCATGCTAGCCCACCGAGCCATTAAAGTGGTCATGGAAATCGACATCAGCACCCCAAGATAACTGAAGAATGGACTGCCTGAGGGATCTGTCCTAGCTCATCTTAAATTTAGCCTGTACATCGCTGATATACCAGAAACCAGATCAAGGAAGTTTGGTTACGCCGATGACTGGGTCCTTGCAACAAGGTGTAAGTCATTGGAAGAAACAGCGACTGAAGTTTTCACCTAAACAACAAGCTTGCAGGAAGAATACTTAACATGTAATTCAAAAACGCCACACTCGCCAACTCGCCTGCAATAAAACATCAAAGTACCTTGGGGTGATTCTTGACAGAACCCTATCCTTCAAGAAACATCATCTGACAAAAACAGCGGAAAAACTTAAATCCAGAAACATCATCCAGAAGGTGTGCGACACATGGGGAGCATCGGCTTCTACCCTGCGATCATCTGCCCTGGGCCTTGTCTTCTCAACCGTGGAATACTGCTCTTCAGCCTAGCTTAACAGCCCAAAGTAGATGCCCAATTGAACAATACAATGAGAATGATGGCTGGCGTTATCAAATCCACTCCTACGCAATGGGTCCCAGCATATGGAGCTACATTACACCACCCAAACTACGACGCACATGCTCACTCACTAGTGAATACAGAAAAATTATTGATAACGAAAGCCTGCCAATCCATCAAGATACTTATATAGATGCTGCCAACGGTAACCGTCTACAGTCTACGCTCCAGACGACCGCCAATAAAAACACCAAAGATTGCCGTGGAAAATTAGTTCAACATAACGACCACACGGACTCGAGAATGTCACAAAACATCTGTCACATTACAGAACAGTGTCCCACAAGCTCATATCATGGCAGATCAGAGGATTTCCTAATTGCGACTCCAGAGTCGATAGACTATGTAAATAAGCGTGTGTGTTACGTTTTATACAAATTATATGTAAATGTGTCAAGTGCCATACGATAAATAATCCAACATCTTACCTGTGGGGGTCAGGCACCTGACAGAACTGATTCTAATGAAGGGCATGACTTAGTAGGATGGATTATTCACCACGATCTAGACAACCAACTGAGATTTCTCCAAACCAACCATCCCCCTTATCATCAATACCTCGCTGACAGAATGCTTGACAACATCTGTAAGCTACAGTTCTTGTATATAAATGTGTAAAATGATAAAACAATTATTTCTTGGGCTACATTTTTTTCTCTATTAATTTCTATTACCTATTCAGTTGATTCTACAAGGTAATGTTGAGAAATTAAAACAAACGACACCACTGCGGCCAACATACCAACACCAGGAGGAATCAGGCAGGGAGACAGCGTCAGTCCATTTCTATTCAATATGCTAATGGATGAAATAATAGAAGATGTGGAATCGCTACAACTAGGATACAGACTCACACTCGGCCACAGTAGAATCAGTATAGTTTGCTATGCGGATGATGCAGCCCTGCTTGCAAAGGACGAGGATGACCTACAAAGACAACTTTATCGATTCTATCAAGCATGTCGACGACTCAACATGAACATATCCACGCAGAAAACAAAATGCATTACCATTGCGAAAGACCCAATTAGATGCAAGCTAGTGGTAGAGGGGAAACCCATAGAACAGCTAAACCAGTTCAAATATCTAGACGTAGAGTTATCAAGTTATCATGACCCAGCCAGAGACCTAAGAGGACAAATTCACAAGGCCGCTGTCTTGTCCGGATGTTTGAGAGATGTGGTCTGGAATAACCCATATATGAGAATGGACAGCAAAGTTAGAATTTATAAAACTTGCATCAGACCTGTTATGACCTATGGCATTGAATCAAGAGAAGACACAAATAAAACCAAAAGCATGCTACGAACAGCCGAAATGCAGATACTAAGAGCAATAGCAGAGAAGACAAGAAGAGATAGAATACGAAACATCATCAGGGAACAATGTGGGGTACAAGATGTAGTCAGATGGGGCAGGCAAAGACGAAGAGAATGGTTCAGTCGTGTAAAAAGAATGGAGGAGCACAGACTACCAAGAATTGCTCTAGAAGGAAAATCAGCAGGCAAACGTCCACCGGGGAGACCACCAAAAAGATGGAGAGATAGCTGGCAGTCTACCTCTCAAGAAATAATTCAACGTCGGGATTAATAGATCGACAGATCTACAACAAGTATAAGAAGAAGAAGAAATGTTAAGAGCAAGAGAGGCCCTGGATGCAGATGTACATCCTGGCTGTGGCTGGCCAGCAACATCTTGTATATCATCTTGTATTTTCCATAAGATAAGATAAAACTTTTGACTGGTAAATAACAAACATTTTTAATATGTATTTCTTCTTTTCAGACTGGAGTCATAAAGGCGACTGACCACAGTTATTACATAGAACCAGCTGAGGAATACGTAGAAGGATCAACCACTAGTTTAATCCATAGGATGAAGCGGTTACCTCACCCAACCAGAAAGATGAATGACGTGAATTCTGACATCATGGAGTTTAATGAAAATGATGGTAAGTTTTTCTTCTTCTTCTCCTTCTTCTTTCTCTTTATAAGCAATTCTGCTTTTTCATTGGTGGATTGATACCTCGATGGAAGGTTAAGTGGTAAGTTTTACTCCAGACAATGTTTGCAGAAAAGTTTTTTAATCAGCAGACAGATCCATATGCAAGCGTAGTTGAAAATAAACTTATAGACTATAGAAATTTAAGTATTTTTGAGCTACTTTAAACCAGAAAGTGGGACTGAAACGAATAATTGAAGATACTAGCAGCAATATCCAGAAATGCTAGTACCAAATTTCTAAAATGCTAGTTCTAAAATGCTACATATGACAATCATAAGAAAGAAAACAAATCTCCACGTTGGGCGCCAATTGTAACGAGTTAATTTGAAGCCATTTCCAATTGGTAAGGAGAAAAAGGGGCGATAAGCGCAGGGTTGAAAGAAACAAAAAATTCACTTGCATAAAAAAATTCATATGTTGATAAAACCAGTTCATCAGACATTCGGCAAATATTATTGGGGTTGAGTGACTTAATTTTGTAACTTCAAAACAGGTTTATTGTCTGAAAACGTTAACTTTTTTGGCATCTCGAAGCAAAATAGCTAGAAAGTCTAGAAGAAAGCCAACAAATGCCGTCAAATGCAGGATACACATTAGACCAGTAAGGATCTGTTTTTAGGTGGATGTGAGAGGTGGCATTCAGATTTTTCAATGATTATTCAATGATTTTCCATCACTTAGGTTACACTTGGAACCTTCCTAATTCGCTTAGAAAATTTTTGTAATGTGCTAAAACCGTACACCAAATTTTATTAAAATTGACTCACTAGATTTTGAATAATAATTTTGCAATCTAAACTTTTTTTAAAAAATTAAAATTTTTTAAAATCTTGCACAACAAAAACTAGAACATACAAAGATTTGTCTATTTTTTTACATATAAAGAAGCACTCCACCTATCTAATACACTTTACAGAATTGAAATCGGATTATTTAAGCAGCCTCAGCAATGTTTTAAAGTTATAAACAATTTTTTGGCTTATAAACAAATTAGTGTTGTGGCCAGGAGGGCGTGCTACGGGCTCCTTTATTTAGATGGACTTACCCAAGATTTTTATGTATTTTTTGATCCGTAGAACACGATTTTTTGGATAACAGTTGATCCGGATGTCGATAAGATTGTTATAAACAAAGAACTTGAGGAATTACATAACATCGATTTTTCGCAAAATAATATATTTTTTTTATTTCTTGGGTAATTCTAAGCAAAAAATGTTCTTACAAGTTTTTTCGTAGGATGCATAGTTTTCGAGATAAACGCAGTGAAACTTTTAAAAAATCGAAAAATTGCAACTTTTGAACGCGAATAACTTTTGATTAAAAAATAAAATAGCAATTCTGCTGACAGCATTTGAAAGCTTAAGTCAAATTATACCGGTTTTAATTATTTGCATTGCTAAAAATTTATTTTTTTATTATTAAACAAAGCTATTTGTTTATAAGCCAAAAAATTGTTTAAAAAAAGTTTAAAACATTGCTGAGGCCCCTTAAATAATCCGATTTTAATTCTGTAAAGTGTATTAGATAGGTAGAGCACCTCTATATATGTAAAAAAATTAGCCAACTTCTAAATGGTCTACTTTTTGTTCAGAAAGATTTTAAAAAATTTGAACTTTTTTAAAAACATTTAGATTATGCAAAATCTATTAAGTCGATTTTAATGAAATTTGGTACACGGTTTAAGTATGTTACAAAGGATTTCCTAAGCGAATTACTAAGGTTCTAAGTGCCATCAAAGTAGTTAAAAACATTGAATAACAACAGGCGTATTTTGCCCCCTTATTTTGTATTTATTGCTATATTGCAGAAAAGGTAATACGTTAAGACATTTTTGAGCAGTCGTTTATCATACAAAATTCAATTATCTTTATTTTATTTCTGAACTAGTTTGTTCCAAAACGAATCGTTTTAAAGTTATAAGCAAAGAAAGCAGAAAAAATCGACGTTTTTCGAAATTTTTAAATATTTTAATTTTTTTATTAATGTTCCGGGCATATTTGAGAAGGAGCATAAGTCAATTATTATTACTGAAGGTGTCGCCTAACTTTATCTTCAAAAATCCGAATGCCACCTCTCACATCCAAAAATAGATGTTTTTTCACAGGTCCTTACTGGTCTACATGCGTAATAGATAAAATGAACTATAGGTAGTCGAGTGGGGCATCTCATTAAAATAGGGGAAGTAAGACAGATCAGAAACTGAGAAAGAACTATTCTACTAAGATCAATAAGTTCTCCACTCTTTTCTGTTTTGTGCTACTTGGTGCCAGTTTCTCTTCATTTTTGCTTTGATGTCATCTAGCTACCGTTTTTGTGGTCTTCTTCTGCTATCACTGTGTTCGCGTGGTCTCCAATGTTCAATGATTCTCGTCCATCTTTTGTTGTTTTGTCGTGCCACGTGTCCTACCCAGCTCAAAAATTCAGCATCAAGCATTGGAAAAGAAGACCTGGACAGAAAAAAATAGGAAAATCTTAGCAAACAATTCCTAGAACATCAAGGTCTGCTATGATAATGTAAACACATAATTAAAAAAAAAAGACTAAGTTTTCACTCTAATGGCATATAAAACAACATAATGCTATTCCACATCCCACCAGAATGAAAACAATGGGAACCTTCTCTGGTTTTGATTCTGATATGATTTCTGAAATTGAAAATGGTTATTCATTTTTGACATAATTTTAAGTGTCAGTGAATTTAATTTTTCGTCTAATTTGTCCATTTTAAAACAGCATAATGACCTAATTGAATTGCGGCTGGGCATTTACGAATAACAACAGCAATTTACATATTTTTTGGGCAAGAGTCTTTAGGCTACTCGCACAAGGAACAAGGAACTAGTTAAAAAATCTCGATGAAATAATTCGGCAAATTATTATCATCAACTGAAAATTACCTCCCACTGTAGTCGACCACCCAGTAAAACGCAAATACACCCAAGGCGAGGTCAATGCGAAAACTGAAAAAATAAAAAAGAAGAAGAAAAACCGTAAAAAGTAAGGAACTAGCGTCAGACCGGCTGCGCCTGGTTGATATTATGGGCCACTTAACTAGCTTGGATAATTATTACATAGTAGGCTTGTGTGTACATAATGGTGTGGAAGAAAATGAAAGACAAGACAGGCAACGGACTAAAATAAAATCAGCCAATCGCTGTTGCTGGTACTGGTTCGTGTATCATACCTACCTTTGTCAGTGTGAAACTCCTTTAGGTCTCCGTATTCGCGTCCTAAAATGCTATATATTACAGTCATAACTAAGGAAACAATGGTCCACGTTGGGCACCAATTGTAACGAGTTACTTTGAAGGCAGTTCAAATTGGTAAAGTAAAAAGTTAAAATAATTGCTAAGTTTGTAAAAAAATAGGTTAGGTATGTTGGCAATGTTGAATAGATTGAAATAACTTTTAGAAATCAAGAATATTACTCTTGATTTTTTTTTGATAACATCCCATTTATTTACAATCTGTAATAATGATTACAATAAGTAAATTGTTTAACAATTAAAAGAGAGTTGCAGGAGACTGTCCAGTGACAATAACCTATAAAATCATAATTTTAGTGCTTAACAAAATTATTTGTGACTAATAAATAAAACCCTATAAATAAAACTCTATAATAAATAAAATATTTTTGAAAATTTAAAATTTAAAATCTGGTTCGTAGATCGCTTGGAGTGTGGCGCTTTAGCCTTCTGTTTGCCTGGGGTCTCATTAGGTTCTTCGCTAGCCTGTTGGGGTGGTTTTGTAGTCGAATGTCGTATTTTTGGGCGTAACTGGCAATTTCTTCTTTGACAGTCTTCATTTGGAGATCACGATTGATGTGTTCATTGGGCATGTACCACGGTGCATTTGTGATAATGCGCAAGGTTTTCGATTGGAATCTCTCCAGGATGTCGATATTGGATCTCGACGCAGATCCCCACAGTTGGATACCATAGCTCCATATTGGCTTAATCACTGCCTTGTATACTAAAATTTTATTGTACAAACTCAGTTGTGACCTTTTTCCTATCAGCCAGTACATTTAATTGAGTTTCAGACCCAACTGTTTTCTTTTCGTGAATATGTGTTTCTTCTACGTTAATCTGCGGTCCAAGTGCATACCTAGGTATTTTACGTCATCCTTTTGTTGTAGTACTTGATTATTTATTGAGGCGGTTGGGCACGTATCTTTTCGATTAGTGAACTTTATATGTACTGACTTGCTTTCGTTTACTTTAATTCGCCATGTTTGTAACCAGATATTTATACTGTCGAGATTTGTCTGGAGCAGTTGCGAGGCGATGTACGGGTTTGAGTGAGCTGCAATGATTGCTGTGTCATCTGCATATGTGGCTGTGATGATGTTTTGGCTTGTAGGAAGATCTGCTGTGTAGAGTAGGTAGAGAACTGGTCCAAGGACACTACCCTGAGGTACTCCAGCTTTGATTGGATATAAGTTGAGTGCACTGATCTTTAACTTTTACAAGGAAATGGCGGTCGGAGAGATAGGACTTGAGGATTAGAAAGTAGTTGAGAGGAAGGACTTTTCTTATCTTGTATAGCAAGCCAGTGTGCCAGACTTTATCAAAAGCCTGCGAGACATCCAAAAAGGCTGCAGAGCAGTATTGCTTCTCTTCAAAGGCTTTGTTTATGGAATTGCAGACTCGATGAATTTGCTCGGTGGTAGCATGTTGTTGTCTAAATCCAAACTGGTGGTTGGGTATTAGCTGCTTCTTCACGAGGATTGGCTGTAATCTGTCTAGTAAGAGTTTTTCAAAAACCTTTGACATCACTGAAAGTAGACTGATAGGTCTATAAGACTTAACTTCTTCTACAGGCTTGCCTGGTTTGGGTATTAAGATGATTTGTGCCACTTTCCACAAAAGGGGATAGTAACCAGTTCTTAAGATTGCGTTAAAAATCTGTGTCAAATATTGCACGCCTTTCTTGGGAAGTTCTTTTAAAATTCTTGCAGTGATTAAGTCGAACCCTGGGGACTTTTTCGGATTCATATCTGTTTGGATTTTGTTGAAAACTTGTTTGGCTGTGAATTTCTACAACGGTGCTTCTAGTTGGTATGGATATTCTAAATACAATTGAATATTATCTTCTGCATCAGAGTTGTTGGAACACTTCCTCCAGGTATTTGGCAAATACTGTAGCTTTTTCGTTGTTACTTTTAGCCCATCGTCCGTTACTGGCCCGGATAGGAGGATTAGAGAGTTGTGGTCTGTTAATCTTTCGTGTTGCCTTCCATAGCGAGTATTCGGAGGTTTCCGTGGCAGATAGATTTTGTAGATATCATTTTATGTCGTAATGTTGTTGTTTTTATTGTTGTTTAACAAAGTTTTTAGTCGCGCTGTAGCTTGGTTTAGTCTATTTTTATCCTGGGGTGCACGGGTTCTTTGCCATACTTTCCTTAGTCTTCTTTTTTCTGCGATTTTTTCTTTTATTTCGTTGGGTAAATCTTTGTGTATGATTGTTCTTGGTTGTTTAGGTGTTGACTGCCAGCCAGCTTCCTGAATTATCCTATTTAATTGATTTACTGCTTCGTCAATTTCGCCATCCGATTTTAGTGGGATGTTTAGGTCCAGTCTCTCATCAAGGATAGCCCGGAATTTAATCCATGATTATGGCAAAACATTTTTCACGCTATATTTATCATCATTCCATTTTTTATTATCCCCATATTTTAGTGAATAAACTAACGAAAAATTGGATTAACTTACTAACACAATAACACCGGCAAAGTACCCTACATAAATGCTCTCTGGTAGCTATCTTTACCGCCCAACGACCCTCGAATTGGTGCAGGTATGCATGAGTTGTGTGGTGTCTAATTTCACCAAAGATCCTTTGCAACGTTACTGTTTGCGCTTACGGCCTAGTACTCATTGCTATATGTTCGAAAAATAACCTTTAACAACAGTGGTAGACATAGCTACCACTGGCCCTTAAAGAGTTTTTTTAAGTGTCAGTGAATTGATTTTGCGTGTAATTTTTCCATTTTACAACAAAATAATAACCTAATTGAATTTTAGCTGCTGCGTTTAAGAATAACAACAGCGATTTACATATTTTTATGGGCATAAGGAACTAGTTAAAAAATCTCGATGCAAATTATTATCATCAACTGAAAATTACTTCCCACTGTAGTCGACCACCCAGTAAAACGCAAATACACCCAAGGCGAGGTCAACGCAAAGACGGAAAAAATAAACAAGAAGAAGAAAAACCGTAAAAAAGGAAGGAACTAGCGTCAGACCGGCTGCGCCGGGTTGATATTATGGGCTACTTAACTAGCATGGATGATTATTAAATAGTTGGCTTGTGTATACATAATGGTGTGGAAGAAAATGAAAGACAAGACAGGCAACGGACTAAAATAAAAATCAGCCAATCGCTGTTGCTGGTACTGGTTCATGTATCATACTTACCTTTGACAATGTGAAACTCCTTTAGGTCTCCGTATTCGCGTCCTAAAATGCTATATATTACAGTCATAAGAAAGAAAACAATGGTCCACGTTGGGCACCAATTGTAACGAGTTACTTTGAAGGCAGTTCTAATTGGTAAAGTAAAAAGTTAAAATAATTGCTAAGTTTGTAAAAAAATAGATTAGGTATGTTGGCAATGTTGAATAGATTGAAATAACTTTTAGAAATCAAGAATATTACTCTTGATTATGGCAAAACATTTTTCACGCTATATTTATCATCATTCCATTTTTTATTATCCCATATTTTAGTGAATAAACTAACGAAAAATTGAATTAAATTACTAACACAATAACACCGGTAAAGTACCGTACATAAATGCTCTCTGGTAGCTATCTTTACCGCTCAACGACCCTCGAATTGGTGCAGGTATGCATGAGTTGTGTGGTGTCTAATTTCACCAAAGATCCTTTGCAACGTTACTGTTTGCGCTTACGGCCTAGTACTCATTGCTATAGACATAGCTACCACTGGCCCTTAAAGGGTTTTTTTAAGTGTCAGTGAATTGATTTTGCGTGTAATTTTTCCATTTTAAAACAAAATAATGACCTAATTGAATTTTAGCTGCTGCGTTTAAGAATAACAACAGCAATTTACATATTTTTATGGGCATAAGGAACTATGTAGTTGAAAAATCTCGATGCAAATTATTATCATCAACTGAAAATTACTTCCCACTGCAGTCGACCACCCAGTAAAACGCAAATACACCCAAGGCGAGGTCAATGCGAAGACTGAAAAATAAACAAGAAGAAGAAAAACTGTAAAAAAGGAAGGAACTAGCGTCAGACCGGCTGCGCCTGGTTGATATTATGGGCCACTTAACTAGCATGGATGATTATTAAATAGTTGGCTTGTGTATACATAATGGTGTGGAAGAAAATGAACGACAAGACAGGCATCGGACTAAAATAAAAAGCAGCCAGTCGCTGTGTGTCGCTGTTGATGGTGCTGGTGCTGGCTTACTTCGCCCGCAGACTGCATGGCTCCTCGAAGGCAACAAGCCACAAGAGGTATTTTATGGCGTGGTCGCATTCCACCACCGGTCGAAAAATGTGTGCACTGGTTTTCTTCTGTGCACTGATTTTTTTATTGCTAAACTGTGTCCCTTGCCATTGGTGTCTCTTAGTTGTTCTTTTCTTGTGTTACGTTTTATGCTGACTGTTTTACATATTTTCAGGAAAAAAAACATCTGTTATAATTATAATAATTACATCTTTTTGACGTTTCAACTTCTAGTTCAGAAATAATTTTCAAGTAAAATATAAAAGTTGATCTTCCTCCTCTATATTTTCTCCTTTTCTGCTGTGCCTGTTGTTTTACTGCGGAGAATGAGTAAAAAGTCATGTCCGTTATTTGGCCAGATCATCGTGCTGGATATCTTCTTCTGGATCTTTTGGTTGCTACGTTGCCTTCAACTATAATTCTCTTCTTCTAGTTATATGTCTATGTCCAAAATATCTCAGTACATTTTGGTTGATAGTTATGGTGAGTCTAGTTTTTATTTTAAGTTGTTTTAGTAGACTCACATTTCTACGTTTCTACGGTTTCTACGGTAGACCCACATTTCAAATTCCATTATACGTTTCGAATTGACTTTTTTGACGGTTCATGTTTCTGAAACGTAGTTCCTTATTTTTGTGAGTTTGACTGTTGCAGATATGGTCTAAGAAAACTACGAAAACAAACATACAAACAAGCATACATCTGGGAAATGTACCGATAGAAAGGGTTGATAAATACAAATACATACCTAGGAATCTGGATTTCAGAGAAAAATGACCAAACAACAGAAATAAGGACCAGGGTAGAAATATCAAGAAATGCGTTTGTAAAAATGGAAACAGTTCTCTGCAACAAAGACCTTAGCTTAGAACTGAGAGTAAGAGCTTTGAGATGCTACGTGTTCTCGATACTACAATACGGACTTGAAAGCTGGACATTAAAGCAAGAACACATAAATAAGCTAGAGTCATTTGAAATGTGGTGTTACAGAAGGATGCTTAGAATAGCATGGACACAGAGGAAAACGAACACGGAAGTATTGCGAGAAATGGGTAAAGAATGCGAAATAATAAACACAATAAAAATAAGAAAGTTACAATATCTGGGACACGTAATGAGGGGACCGAGATATGAAATGCTAAGACTGATAATACAGGGAAAGATAAGAGGCGGAAGGAGTATAGGAAGAAGGAAAGTGTCATGGTTAAAGAATTTAAGGGACTGGTTTAGATGCAGTTCTATAGAACTCTTTAGAGCAGCGGTGGATAGAGTAAAGATAGTGATGATGATATCCAACCTCCGATTAGGAGACGGCACTTGAAGAAGAAGAAGAGATATAGTCATTGTGATGTGTCGACAGATCTCGTCTTCGCACCCTCCACTGTTAATGATGACGGAACCAAAGTTATTACATTGTCTGACCAGTTCGTAACCTGCCATGTTTCTTATTTCTGTTTGGTTGTTTCGGGTTCTATCAATGATCTTTGGTTTTTTGTATATTTATTTTTAAACCATATTCCGCACTCACCGTACATGCTTCATAATCTTTCAATTCTTTTGGTGAAGACGCCAATATAACCGTGTTATCAGCATAGGTTTTTATTTTTATTCCTCCTGTAGGTGCTCCACCTTGCCATGTCACACTGCTTCAATACATTCTAGGTTTATTATGGTATTTCCACTATTATCTTTGATGATCTGTGTCTTCGGTTTGAATTCTCTTGCTAAATATTTGACTGCTGAGAACAGTTCTCTAGGTTTTTGGCGGTCAGCATGTTCCTCTAGTTATGCACACATGTTTTTAGTATAATTATTCTTGTCCTTTTGCACAAGTGTTTTACAGTTATATTTATAATGCCGTTTGATCTTTTTGTATAGAATTTGATGAGCCGTTTCTAAGTTTTCGTCTTTCGTCTACAAAGTTGAAGCAAAGTTTTAAAGAAATTAAAGAATATTCGCCTGCCAAATATAAAAAATATACAGTGTGGTTAAAAAGTTATGACCCAAATAAGAAGATGGCAAAATAGATAAATCCCCCAGTATCTTTGTTATTTATGAAGTAAGACCCATTGAGTAGGAGATTTTTGAGATTGCTTAAGTTTGCCCTTTTTATAGTTAATGTATATTACTGTCCCCAAAAACACCTTGTGCGCCTGTCCTCAAAAAATACCCCATGTACAGTGTACACGTAGAAGTTGGAATATATTCATTTTTTCGTGAGAGGGCGATTTTGGAAATAAATCCCGAAAAAGGTCGATTTTTATTTTTCAATTACGATTTTTTGGCATATATGTATATCATACTAGTGACGTCATCCATCTGGGCGTGATGACGTAATCGATTATTTTTTTAAATGAGAATAGAGGTTATTAAAAGGTTATGCATATCCCTAATCAGTAATATAAACATTAACATAATTATTTATACAGGTTGTACAAATTTTTTTTTTAATTAAATTAATTGAGACCAAAAGAAGAATGTTTGTAATTTATTTAATTCAAAATAAATATCACTACTGTCAGAAAACAGAAAAAAAAATGTTTATATGACAAATAAATACTATTTCGTTAGATTAGAATGACAGGGTTCCAACTAACAAAATCGCATATTTGGAGTTATTAGTGTGAAAAGGTTCCAACTGATCTTGTTTATCTTTTGATCTGACAACAGCGCTGTCTAACAACGTAATTCTGACTTATTACAATGCCAAGGTTCCATCTGTGAACATAAATAAAACAAAACTAGAATGACATGGTTTCAGGTGACACATGAAACCTTGTCACTCAACCAATAATTAAGATTTGCATGTATTCGTTTGACAATGTTCCAACTGCAACAGCTGTTCATGTTCACTGTCTAGTATTGAGGTTATGTTTTCATTGTTGTTTATAACAATGACGGAACTAAATGAGTTGGGACGACTTATTACTGAGTTATTAAGTGAGGATGAAGAATTAGAGGACTCGGGTGATTCTTACTCCCCATCATCAGAAAGTTTAAGCGATGAAAATGAAGAAATTACTGACAGGTAAGCTAACCTCTATTTTTTATTGTTGAAACCTTTACTTCGTGGAATCTAGTCATTTTTACCAAATCAAAGTACAAATAACGTTAAAAATTCCATAATTTATTATTTAAATCCACATGTTTCAAAACATTAAAGTTTTATCGCTTTAGTTTAGTTTTTTTAAATAGCCTACTTTTCAAAAGTTCTATTGCACATAATCAATTTTTAAACTTCCATTTGGAGAGTAAATAGACTTATGGTATTTCAAATGATTCATTTGAGGTTTTTAAACTAGTATATAGTCATAGTCATACTATTTTAGCAGCTAATTCTCGGAATGGGACGTTTCGATGCCGCCGGTTCATCGCCGGCCGTTTCGATGCCGCCGGTTCATCGCCAGTCCATTTAATCGCCGTCATATCTCGCATTTCCTAGAATTCCTAATTAATATTAAAAATAACTAATAATTGTAACTGTCGAAAATTCGGAAATATATCAGATAGCAATTAATTGACTGGCGATGAATCGGCCGGCATCGGCATCGAACTGGCGGCATCGAAACGGCGGCGATGAAACGTCCTAGACCCGCTAATTCTAGTGGTATTTTGCAGGCGACCCAGAAATAAAGCCAAGAAGCGTGTTCCTGCAGATATTTCAACAACGGCAACCAAATCAAAACCAGCGTTGATGCCCATTGATCTCCCATCAACTTCAACCGCTGGCGCTCACCAAACTACTTCAAATGATGAGGTCCATTTGCCTATAAATCCGGTTGGGGAAGAAGTTATTATTGATCAGGTAACAAACACTAAACCTCCTCCTGTTAAGAGAAGAAAAAGGGATGTTTCTTCTTGGAAAAGCCAGAAACGTTATATCAGCCATCAAAAAGGGGAATCTTATGTGAGTCGTAGAGGAGTTGTAGAGCCCGCTAAAGAAGTTAAAAGTTTGAAGGACTGTTTAAATGACTGTAAATTTAAATGTGGGGTATCTATTAGTGAAAATGAAAGACAAGCTTTGTTTAAGGCGTTTTATTGCATGAATCAAAATGGAAAACATCAATATCTTGGGTACAACCACAAAATATCAGTCAGAAAGACCTAAAGATAGGAACAGAGAATCATACGAAAAATTCACTTTTAGGTACTTCTTTGATGTTGGTAACCAAAAGGTACAAGTCTGCAAAAAATTTTGCTTAGGAACGCTAAGCATCTCACAAAAACCTGTCTATACGGTTCATAATAACAAAGATGAGGTCACCAATACACCCAAGCCGGACGGTAGGGGCAAAAGTGCCCAAAGTTCAAGACGCCTCAATGAAGAAATAAAAAAAACTGTGAGAAATCACATAAAATCTTTTCCCAATGTTGAGTCTCATTACTGTAGGGCCGCAACACAAAGAAAGTATCTGGATTCAAACCTCAATTTAGCTAAAATGTACAAACTTTACACAGATAAGTGTAGGGAGGAAAATGTTGTGCCTGTTAAGATAAGTATGTATCGACGTATTTCATCCTCTAAAGTATTAAATTTTCAGTTGGTCCCATTCTTCCAAGTTTCAGTTTTAGAATTCACACAATCCCTGCATTTGATCTCATTCAAAACCTCTTTTTTGGAAGAGAATGCAGTGACCGTATCTTGAGGTTTGTTGTATCGGCGTCCAAGAAAGGAAGAGTGACACAAAAAAGCACGCAAAGACAAGCCGAAGAAAACGCACCAATCTAGAAATTGATAAAACCCAAACACCTAGTGAACTCCAAGGCAACACTCTCGGCGAAAAAAATAAAGGATATCAAGTCAATGTTAAAGTTTATGCCCTTGCAAGACACAGCGTTCTACACCACATTATTAAAACTGTGAAAATGTTGACAAAGGTCAAAAACACTTACTGTACCTTTCTTTAAAATAAAGTCATAGTAATTGAAATTTATACCAGTGTAATTATTTCAGAATCCTACTAACTATACCTATGGATCAGACTAAATAAATCATTTACTTTGGTATGAGAAGGTTCCACCTACCACATAGAACCTTGTCACACATAAAATGTCAAGTTTAAAAAGTGACAAGGTTCCAACTGTAAACAAAAAAAAAATGTAAATTTCTTACTAAGGAGCATTTTTTTCTTTTTTACCAGCCAAAACCTTGTTATGTATATAACTAAGAAGTGTGTACACAAAAATCAAACAATATATCAAAAACACTTGTGTGGTGTCAAGGTTAAACTTTGGGGACTGTTTTCTCAAAACTAGGTTGTGGTTAGTTGGAACCCTGTCATTCTAGCCTAACGATTTTTCGCCTAAATTCCATGTTAAAGCTACCACCCGTCTGCCTTTTGGCAATTTGAACATTTGATTTAGGCGAAAAGCAATATTTATTTGTGAACTACAAATTTTTTTCTGTTTTCTGACAGCAGTTAAATGTATTTTGAATTAAATAAATCACATACATTCTTCTTTTTGTCTCAATTAATTTAATTTAAAAAAGAATTGGGACACCTTGTATAAATAATTATGTTAATGTTTATATTACTGAGTAGAGAATTGAATAACCTTAAAAATTAGCAAGCATACGACCCCTACTCTCATTTAAAAAAAATATAGATTACGTCATCACGCCCAGATGGATGACACCACTATAATATAGTATGATATACATACAATATATTAGTATGATATACATACGAGTATAATGCCACAAAATTATAATTTAAAAATAAAAATCGACCTGTTTCGGAATTTATTTCCAAAAATTGAATTTATTCCTATCTTAGCGTATCTACTTATTGTGTATATTTTAAACTATATCAAAAACATTAGGAAAATATTATTAAGTATATAATATCTCAACAAACCGGAACCGTTTAATACTAATCAGCGTTGACAGCCCTTTTGGCATATCCACTTATAAGATCTATAATCTAGTCAAGCCTACGAGCATTCCGCAAGCGTGTGCGGATATCTGAGAGATCTACGCTTTGATTTGGGCGATATTTATGGGGGGACCCGCGGCATAACACCTGTATAATATACTTTGGTCTGCAAAGCACAATACTGGCAAATTTGTGAGTCAACGGGTTGTTTTATGACCGTATATTGCACATTACAATATGACACGGGTAGAAATAATTGTGTGGTTTAGAGTTTTATTATTAATACCGATTGCACAGTGTTGTATCTGCAGATTTTGTTGTATAGGGACTACTAGATATACAGGGTGTCCAGAAACTCTGCCGACAGACGAAGGCAGAAGATTCCTCAGATAATTCTAAGATATTTTAACCCAATTCACCTAGTCCGAAAATGCTTCCTAAAGGAGCTAGAGCTCTTTGAAGATGGCGTCTTGTAAGTAGTTTTTCTTAAATAACTCCAGAACGCTTCTATTGAGAAAAACGAAAATTGGTACACATATTTATCTTTCACGGATAAATCGACTCCGTCCATTGCGAATTTCTAGTACCGGTCATAGGCGCCCGTTTTGGGTAGGGCAACAATTATTTTATCGCATAACTTTTTTATCTTTGATTTTTAAGCATTTTTGACTCTGGATTATTAAATTGTGAGATATTCTACAACTAAAAGGTACTCTTGTTTTAGGTCGATAGGATACACCGTTTTCTAGGAAAATCGATTTGAAAATTTTTCTTTTTTTGAATTTCCAAAAAAAATTCAAAAAAAAACTATTTAGAAATTTGAAAACTAGTAAGTTTATTTATATTTCAGAGATGAATCGATTTCATTAACTGCGAATTTCTAGTACGGGTCATACGCGTCCGTTTTGGGTAGGTCAACGGTTATTTTATCGCATAACATTTTTGTCTTTCATTTTTAAGCATTTTTGACTCTAGATTATTAAGTTATGAGGTATTCTAGTACTAAAAGTTACTCTTGCTTTAACTTGATACAATACACCGTTTTTTTTGGAATTTTTTTTTCAATTTTTATTCAAATTCAAAAAACGAAAAATTTTCAATTCGATTTTTAGTGTGTCCTACGAACTTAAAACAAGAGTACCTTTTAGTACTAGAATACCTCACAATTTAATAATCCAGTGTCAAAAATGCTTAAAGGTTAAAGACAAAAAAGTTATGTGATAAAATAACCGTTGCCCTACCCAAAACGGACGCCTATGATCGGTACTAGAAATTGGCAATGGATGGAATCAATTTATCTCTGGAAGATAAAAATACGTACCGATTTTCGTTTCTCTAAATTGAAGCGTTTTGGATGTATTTAAGAAAAACTAATTACAAGAAGCCATCTTCAAAGAGCTCTGGCTCCTTTAGGAAGCATTTTCGGACTAGGCGAATTGAGCTAAATTGTCTTAAAATTATCTGAAGAATCTCCTGTCTTCGTTTGTCGGTAGAGTTTCTGGCCACCCTGTATAATTTTAAATTCCTTAGGTACAAATAAGGTTCAATCGAATAAATACCCGTCGATCAACTGAGGGCATGCCATCGCGCAGCAGTTATAGCATTATTGCACTGGGGCTGTTATGATTCATACAGTTTTGGTGTAAAACAGGCGGCAATTACATCTTAGTTCGACCGGCGCGGCGGTGATACTGATTATCTTCCCAGAGAGCGTTATGAAATGAGGACTAAATAAGGGAAATTCTGTGCTCTGCAATTCTGTAGCAACAAGCTCTCCAGGCCAAAAAAATTACACAGGCCAACAAAAAAAAAATATAAAACTTTTCTTAAAAATTTATGTGAATCCTATGTATTTTTTGGCGCTAAAAACAAATCTGAAATTAGATTTTACGTATCACCCATAGTTATCCCACAATATGACACTGGTTTATTATACATTATAATAATTTGAAAAGACAAAATACCGAAATACACTAAACTGGTACATTATTAGAATAAAACCTTTTATCTAATTCTTATTTTGTAATATTATAGATCTGTGCAATCATTTCAGGTGTCAATGCTTTTGTATTTTCTTTCTCTTCTTTATGTTAAACTTCTGAAGTAGCTTTTTCTCCTATGCGAGGCACTCTGTTGTTCCTGATGAAGTGACCAACAGTAATCACCCATCACATTAGTGTTCCAACGTCCCTGGTATCGTTTCTCCATCACTTTGATGTCCCAGTGGAATCGTTTGCCTTGTTCCTCACTGATATCACCCAGATTTTCAGGGAAAAAGTCAAGATGGTTATGCAAAAGGTGGATTTTGAGGCTCATTTGACATCCCAAACCTTAAATCTTATCTAATTTCTTGAGAAACTGATCTAATAAATTAGCTAATATAAGGTCGTAGTTAGGGTCTTTCACATTACCTAAAAACTTGGTTACAACCTTTTGAATGTAATACAAGCTTCTTTTTCCTTAGTAGTCATCTTGGTTTCAAAGGTAATTATGCAATATTAAATGATAAATTGTGAAAGAATGGTCGGTGATACAGCATTTTTAATATGCTTTTCGGACTCAGGACACTAAAAGACGTAAGATAGAGGTAATCTTATCAAAAAAGTGTTTTCATCGTTGGCCTGTGTTATCTGTCTATTAAGTCCTATAGTGGCTTTCCGTTTTCTCGTTATTGTCAATCGTTTAACGACTTCCGAATTAAAAATAGAAGCATCAAAATTAATATATTTAATTTTTTTAGACATAGACATTAAAAATGGTAAAACAACATTTCCTGAAATTAGAACCCAGATAGAGATATATGGAGAAACACAGAAATATCTTGAATTATTAATCAGGATCAGGGAAGCATGTTTTGCATATCGAAAATTCCAAAAAAGATAATAAATATAAATTTGATTGGTTTATTTTTGTTTTTGATACTTTTTCTCAAAACATTACATAGTTCGGTGCATTTTATTAACGTGTTTTTAAAGACGTATTTTTGTATTTTACGGTAATTGAATGGTTAGTTTCAACAGCTCTATTAATATAATAACTTCCCAGAAACCCAGCTAACGGAATAACATTCTGTAAAATGCTAATTTTATTGTCAAAAAAAACCATGATTCATTTCTTGACGAAACGAGATCATTATTACACTGAGAAAAATACGACAGTACAAAAAAAAGTAGAAAGACATAATCTTAAAACAGATTTTTCATATCGACAACTGCAAAAAAACTGGAGACTAGAGACTGGTGATAGGACTCCAGACAGAAATATCTGGGGAAAGACAGAAACGTCTCAAAATATTAATTGGAGTAATTTGAAACAGATTTTGCATATCCAAAACTCTTGTTCAACTGTATTCTTGCCACTTGATGCCAGTATAGTGTGACACTATTTAGTCCGCTCACGAATTGGCCTATTTCTTCCCGAAGCTTCTCGGCGTTACGAGCCTCGACCATGGAATTCGAGACGACCGCTGCCGAAATATATATAGAACCGAGATTCGAGCACATGCCAGTCATTCATTCATCGAAGCGCGTCGCGTAACTTAATGTATTCGAATCGAAGATATGAAATGTATTTATTAGTTATCGGAATTATTATGTTTAGTTAATTAAATCATAAATTTGAGTTTGTAAATAAATTAGATGTGTTAGTTGGTGTTATTTGTAATTATTAAAATAAATAAGTGATGTAAATAAAATAATATAAGTAAGTCTTCCTTTATTTAAATTAAACTTAGTGCCTAAAGATATAAATAAATAAAATAGTAGAGTCAACCGCGTAAAAAGACAATTACGCCACAATAGACTTGTAATTATTCGTAATTCTTTATTTTCCAATCCAGCTGTTTTCAATATTTATAGCAGTTTGTTATGTTGGCCTTCTCAAAAGTCCTTTCGATTCCTGCATCTCTGTATTAGTACTTGGTTACTGAACAAAGCTATTCTTATACCCAAGCCACTCCTAAATCTGAATTGAGTATTGCTAATTCTCTCCTCTAAGATCGTTATATTCCGCTAAGTATTTCTCGTAGGAAGATCTTCAAAACGTGACTCATCAGATTTATTGTCCGATACTCACTGCATCTCAGGGAGAGATCCCGATCTCTCCCCGAGAGACCGAATCCCAAACGAAGAAATACGCCGTAGAACAAAAATAACAGACGCTGTCGAAAAAATCGTGTCACTTAAGTGAAATTGGGCAGGACACGTAGATTGATTGTCAGACAACCGATGGACAAAACGTATTGTCGACTGGAGGCTGCGAGAAGAATCACTACGGAGCAGTGGACGCCCACTAACCAGATGATTTGAAGCATGTTATCGGTAACGGGATGCAAGCCGCACAAAACAGAGACAAATGGAAAGAACTGAGGGAGACCTATGTCCAGCAGTGGACTCGTACGGGTTGTTGATGATGATGATGACTCAGTGCATGTCTTTGCATAATGTTTCTTTGGTATTAGCCAATAGTATTACATTAGCCAATCAGTATTTCAAGTGCTTTTCCATTTTTTGCCTTATATGAACCTGTTATAGCTCTTTAAATAATTCAGAAATGTAGTTTTTCCATTCTCCTAAGTGTTTATTGATATCTTATATCCTGTTTCCGTTTTCGTCGTCTAAATTTTCATATAATAATTATTTCCGTTTGTTTCCAGCGACTTCTTTTAATTTCTTGTGCAGATGAAACTCTTTATTATGAAATTGTGTTCTCACATGTCTTATCTTCTGCCTGATTATTGCGTGGATCCTCTTGTTTTCGTTTTTTTCTTTATTTCTAAATTTTCTTCTTTGGTCCATGTGTTTCAGTATTTCTTTTGTCGTCCACCTTTGTTTCTTCTTTGTTTTTTCTTCACTTTTAATTTTGTTTCTTGGACTGTCTTGAATAGATTTTTTCTCTTCCAGTTTTCCTCAGTACTTTCCTCTTTGCTTGCTGTCAACTTTATTTTTTGTTCTAATACACTACTTATTTCTTGTTTTTTGGTATCATTTGTCATATTTTCTCTATCAATAATAACTATTTGCTTATTCGTCTTTGTAACCCTTTTTAATCGCAGCCTTATTTTTTAATTGTAAGTTTGAAAATTGTGTTTGGTATTACTAGTTGCTTTTCTACACTAAAAGATGAGAACAACCTCCTGTTGGATTTTGTATTCCCAGATCATATTTTCCTATGATATCTTCCTGTTCTCCCTGGCTAATCTTCGCATTAAAATCTCCCATAATAATATTGAGCTCATGTTTCTTTGTAGATGCTAATACTTTTTCTAAATCACAATAGATTTTTTCAATTTCTTCTTCTGAATGAAACTACCGCATTCGTATCTCCACACGTTTTAAATAAATTTGACGTAATTACGTTTAAAATTACTAATAGTCATTTCATTCTTATACACTTTCTATAAAATAAAAATTATGACATTAGAAGAGGCATCACCAATCGTCCAAACCATTACCATATTTTTAGTTCCTCTGTGTGTATCATCACCTCTACGTCAAATCTTTTACCCATCTATATAAATAATCTTAAACTTGGTACATATTTACCAGTAGGTAGGTGGTACCGATGTCTTTGACAATATTAAATTTATCGTTGACTTTATTAATTTTAAGTAGATATAATTCATCGGCACACCTACTACACCTATCGAATGATTCGGTCGAATACAAATAGACTCGAGTCGATTAATCTCTAATTCGTTTTCATGGCCAGCTATGTCCAATAAAACCAGGGTAATCTGTTGAATATATTACTATATTGGTGGAAAAGATTATCTATAAATACGATAGTGATTTCAATACTTAAAGTGAGTGAAAACGGTATGCGACTTATTGGCTTATGTACAGCTTATCGTTAAAAGTGACAAATGTGTTCTACGCTCATAAAAACATACATAAATACACATGGACATAGCCAACAAGAGGGCTAAGGTCAATTATTGACATATCATTTGTCACAACCCTATTGAATTTGACCACAAACACAAAATCCAGAAGACTGGAGAACATAAACTTACTGGAATAGGGAAGTTAAGAAAACTGGGACCCAAAGAAAACTTGGGACAAAAATGTGAAGAAATATACAGATATTATATGAGTAGTACTCGAGTGTCTGAAGTGATGATTGACCAGCTGATATTCCTGGGGAAGTATGGAGAGCATTGGGAGACACAGGTTCAAGGTGGCTAGCAGGCCTATTTAATAGAATTATGGAAGTTGGACAAATGCCAGACGAATGGAGAAGCAGTATATTCGTATCTGTCTACAAAAACAAGGGAGACATACAACAATGTACAGACTACAGGGCTATAAAACTACTTAGCCACACCATCAAAATATGGGAAAGAGTAATTGATAGACGGATACGTGAAGAGACCGAAATATCCGAGAATCAATTTGGCTTTATGCAGGGCAGATCAACAACAGATGCAATTTTCATTTTAAGGCAGTTGATGGAAAAATACAGGAGTAAAGAAACAAACGCTCATATGGTATTCATTGATCTTTAGAAAGCATATGATAGAGTTCCTCGAGAGATTCTGTGGTGGGCACTCAATAAGAAAGGAGTCCCTGGCGAATATGTAAAGATTGTGAAGGATATGTATGAGGGAGTAACGACGAGTGTTAGGACAGGTGTGGGAGAGACTGATAAATTTCATGTGAAAGTAGGATTGCACCAAGGCTCTGTGATTAGTTCGTATTTATTCTCATTAGTTTTGGACCAGATAACAGCGAAACTACAGGCAGGGCCTATTTTACCACTAGGCCAGTGAGGCACCTGCCTCGGGCCCGCATTTTAATGGGGCCCGGAAAGATCATCAAACATTTTTTATTGCAATAAAACACGATCAATTTTCAAATTTGTCAACTGTAATCTTAGAACCACTTGAGCCATACTTTGAAAATCTTTCTACGTATCATCCACAGTAGAATCAGAGATAAATGTGAAGAAGACCAGGATGAAACACAATTTGGCTTCAGAAATGGACTGGGAACCCGGGTCGCACTCTTTGCACTAAATGTATTATTGCAGAAATGCCGAGATCAAAGGAAAGACGTATTTGCTGTATTTATTGACTATGAGAAGGGCTTTGATCGAGTACAACATCACAAATTAATTAAAATATTAAAGAATTGATGATAGTCAAGATGTACGAATCATAGAAAAATTATACTGGCGTCAAACAGCGACAGCTTGCATAAAAAGAGAATCAACAGAAATATGCAAAATACAAAGAAGTGTCAGACAGGGTTGTATACTGTCCTCACTGTTATTCAATTTATATTCAGATAGAATATTTAAGGAAGCGCTCCATATTTTGGAATGGGGTGTGAAAGTTAATGGAATTCTGATAAATACAATTAGATATGCAGACGATAGTTATTTTAAGTGATGATATGAATAGATTACAACACCTTTTAAATGCCATTGACACAGTGAGAAGAAAGTTTGGCCTAAACATAAACTGTTCAAAAACAAAATACATGGTATTTAGCCGTTTGGCCCATCAAGAATCATAGTTATATGTTGATGGTCATATAATTCAAAGAGTACCCAGTTTTAAATATCTTGGTTGCCATATTACTGAACAACTAGATCCAGGTAAAGAGATAAAATGTAGAATCGAGATAGCACGCAGTACATTTTTAAAAATGAGGTCATTCTTCTGTAATGATAACTTGCAACTTAAACTTCGAAAGCGCATGATGAAATGTTACATTTCGACAGTCCTCTTGTATGTTGTCGAAGCATGGACATTAAAAATATCGACCATTAATCGTTTGGAGGCCTTTGAAATGTGGATGCACAGACGTACACTGAAAATACCATGGACGGCTACTCTGACAAGTGTGGCAGTCCTTAAGAGAGCAAATTCTGCCCGCGAGCTGCTTGATAACATCAAATATAGAAAGATGGCCTATTTTGGACACGTAGTAAGGGGAGACCGGTATAATATTCTTCAACTTATTATGATGAGTAAAATCGAAGGACGCAGAGAAATTGGTAGAAAGCAGGCCTCTTGGTTGAAGAATATCCGGGAGTGGACAGGAATAAAGAAATCACAACAACTATTTAGAATAGCTCGAGACAGAGACAGTTTCGCCAAGAGGACTTGATAGGGCACGTTAAGAAGAAGAAGGTCTTAGAACAATTAAAAAATTTGATATCAATATTAACTAATTAACTTAATTAATATTATCATTAAATTATATTTAGGGGCCCGAAAATTATGTAGTGCCTCGGGCCTGATTTTAAGTAAAATAGGTTCTGACTACAGGGTAACATTCCTTGATGCTTAATGTATGCTGATGATGTCGTGTTAGTAGGAAATAGTGAAAGAGACTTAGAACAAAAACTGGAACAGTGGAGGCAAGCTCTGGGCCCAGAGGACGCCAAATAGAATTCTATTTTGCTGACGTCACAAAATAGAATTTCATAATGGGAGAATCGACGGATGCTAGGCAACGTGACGTCACTAAAATAGAATTCTATTTGGCGTGCTCCCGCACCTGGAGGAAAAAGGTTTAAAACTTAGTAGGACAAGAACAGAGTATTTGGAATGTTCATTTAAAGATAGAGTCACTACAAATAAAATGGTATCTTTGGATGGTGAACTGATTGTAAAAAGCAATAGTTTTAAGTACCTGGGATCGGTATTACAGAGTAATGGAGAAATAGATGGAGATGCATGCAGTAGAATTAGGGCTGGATGGATGAAGTGGAAAGAAGCGAGTGGTGTGGTGTGTTGTGTGACAGAAAAATTTCAATGAAGCTGAAGGGAAAATTCTATAAAACAGCAATAAGACCGGCTATGATGTACGGAACTGAATGTTGGGCATTGAAGAAGAAAGAGGAACAACGAATGCATGTGGCGGAAATGAGAATGCTTAGATGGATGAGTGGAGTGACAAAGAAGGATAAAATTAGAAATGAGTATCTTAGGGGAAGTCTAGGTGTGGCACCAATTGATGCCAAAATGAGAGAGCATAGGTTAAGATGGTTTGGTCATGTTCATGTTTGGTTATGTCATTAATAACCCAATACGAAGAATAGCTGAAGTGCAGATTCCTGGAAGGAGTAGGAGAGGAAGACCAAAGAAGACCTGGGGGGACGATAAGGCAGGACATGTTGGTAAAGGGGATTGACATTGATATGACCCAAGATAGAATTGTGTGGAGAAATGCAATTAGGGAAGCCGACCCCGCATAGGGATAAGGCAAAGAGAATGATGATGATTGAGAAAGAACTATTTGTGGTTCTAAAACCTTCGTTAATGACTGGCCTACCAGCAGCTGACTTAGTGTTGAAGAAAAAAGTAAAAAGAATTCTGACTAATAAACAATTAAATAAAAACCTAAACCGATTAATCTTCCAGTGGTGAAGTTAACGATCTTCTCTCAAAAATAAACTTTATCTTCACGTAAGTAATGGTTTTCACTACAAAAACCACGTACTCATAAATACTAATTTCCATAGCTTACGACGATCACGCGGAAAATCAAATCAGTGTCAATTTTCCACGGTTCTGCTTGGCAGGAATTCGAGATTTCAGTTTTTCGAGTTCCTTAAACCCATCTTTCAAGGTAAAATGATGACCGCGTCCTTCTCGACCTTCGGCCGATCGTCGTCGTCCATCTTCCACATCGATAAAGCACGATGAAATGAGGTGCTCTTTTATCTTTAATCTTTCGCCGTTTTGTTTATTGGCGTTTGTTTTGCTGTTGGAGCCTGCTTGTCTATTATAAACTTGAAATATCGGCGGACGGTGAATCTTCCACCAACGGTAGATATTTTGGCTGTAATGTAATACCAACAGCAAAAACTATTAATTACTCACTCAACTCTCATATTATAACGAATGTTATCGTTTACAGTTGGAAACCAATATACATTTTCTGACAAAAATATTTAGCACGAAAACTTTAAAAAGAAGCTGAAGTAGACCAGGGCGCATCTGTAAAAATATTAGTACATTTGGACGTTGAGAGGTGACTCAAATTTTTTTGCAGAAATTGCTTGAAAATGAATCAAATAATAATATTTGAGTTATCCTCCCTCTCAAAAAGGTCCGGAACATTGTTTAAATAATCAAAATGTCAAAAAATTAAGGAAAAATTCGATTTTTTTTCTTGGTTTTTTGATTATAACTTTAAAAGTATTCATTTCCGAGAAAAGTTGTACTAACATAAAAGTTGCGTAATTAAATTTCCTACAATATAGAATTGATTAAGAATTTAAAAAATAGTCACCCTTGTTTGCAAAATAGAAATAATTGTGAAAAAAACATACAAAAATAAGTATTCGCATTTTACGTTTTTCAACCATTTATGCTACACTTAGGACCTTCATATTTCACCTTAAAAAACGTTATGATACAGTAAAACAATACTGTAAATTTCATTAAGATCGGTTTAATAGATTTTGCAAAATAAATTTTAAAATCCAGCTTACGTAAAAAAAATTCATTTTTTCAAAATGTTACAGGACTGAAAATAAAGCAGATAGCAAGTTGAAAATTTTTTTGCGTATAAAAGTGTACTGTACCTTTCATTTGCAATTTTGCAAAATTAAAATCGATTAACACCAGGGCGTCAGGAGTATTTTTAAATAAACATTAATTATTGGTGCTACGCGCAGGACAGCGGATAGTTTGCTCTGATTAGGCATTCCAATGACTTTTGATAATGATTGATACATTTTAATTTTTATTATTGGTGGAAATCAACTTGTGTGAATCGAACACCGCTGTCCTGCGCGTAGCACCAAAAATTATTGTTTATTTCAAAAATTTTCTGACGCCGTGGTAATTAATCGATTTTAATTTTAAAAATTGCAAATGAAAGGTACAGTACACTTCTATAAGCAAAAAAAATTTCAACTTGCTATCTGCTTTATTTTCAGTCCTGTAACATTTTGAAAAAATGAATTTTTTTTTGCGAAAGCTGGATTGCAAAATTTATTTTGCAAAATCTATAAAACCGATCTTAATGAAATTTACAGTATTGTTTTACTGTATCATAAAGTTTTTCTAGGTGAAATATGAAGGTCCTAAGTGTAGCATAAATGGTTGAAAAACGTAAAATGCGAATACTTGTTTTTGTATGGTATTTTTCGCAATTATTGCTATTTTGAAACTAGGGTGACTATTTTTTAAATTTTGAACCAATTCTATATTGTAGGAAATTTAATTACGCAACTTTTATGTCACTACAACTTTTCTCGAAAATGAATACTTTTAAAGTTATAATCAAAAAACGAAGAAAAAAATCGAATTTTTCCTTCAATTTTTGACATTTTGATTATTTAAACAATGTTCCGGACCTTTTTGAGAGGGAGGATAACTCAAATATTATTATTTGATTTATTTTCAAGCAATTTCTGCAAAAAATTTGAGTCACCTCTCAACGTCCATCTCAAAACAGATGCGCCCTGGACTAAAGGTACAATTATTCACTACAAAGCTGTTATAGTTCTTCTCAGAGCCTTCTTTCATTGCGTCACAGTTTTTCAATTTCTTTCTAACACGTTAAGTTGGATGTGACGGAAAAAGCGGTACGTCCGTGATTATACAGATTTATAACATATTTATTCTAGTTGTTGATACATGGCGCTATAATCGGAAAATGATTTACCTATTATCTATATCTTTATACAATCTATGCCACTATACAAATCATGCGACATTTTTATTTTTGAATGATATTTTTGTACTCATTTTGTCTTGTTTTCCTTTTTCAGAAAACAAAACCATAATCGAGGACGATTTCTATCAAGAAACAGAATATATCGCAAAAGACCATCGCATTAGAAGACGATCTTTAAGCTCCTATGAACCAGACTCTGAAATTGAAATCGAAGGAACTTGTGACATGGTAAGTTATTAATTTAGACTTTATAAAACAGTGACTCCCAAGTATTTGAATGTTGCAGTTGATTTTATAGTTTCCATTTCATTTTTTAAGCTTTCTGGTTTTTCTCCTGCAACTGAGTTTTATATTAATTGTGAGGCCCCACTTGGTGTACTACTCTTTTAGTTTTCTAAGCATGTAATCTATATCACTCTCGTCTTCAGCTAGAATAGCTTGGTTGTGAGCGAAGTGCATCGTGTGTAATCTTTCGTCTTCGATTGGGATGCCCATATTGCAACACTTTCTTCTCCAATGTAGTTTGAACAATTTTTTCTATCTTCTTTTTTATAGATGTTATTAATATGTGTTTTTGTCTACTCTGGTGGTCATGTCCTTGATAGAATAAGGTGAAAACATACGTCAGTAATTCCTCTAACACTTGTGGGCTGTGTTTAGTAATTCGTTCGGTATACCTTGAGGTCCGCACACTTTTAGATTTTTTAAGAGTTCGTATTGCATCTTCCTGTACTGTTATTTCATCATCTTCACTATATTCCACTTCATCTACTTGCTGTAATGGTGTTCGTGAATTGCGATCTTATTTCAGTCAGAAGTTGTGAGTAATATTTGATCCAACATCTTTTTTCTATTAAATCTATTCTACTCGCTTCTTTTCTGGTTGTTCTCAGGTTTTTACCATTTTTCATGCTTTTCTTGATCTTGTTGACCCTATATATTTTTTGAGCTCTTCGCATTTACTTTCCTAGGAAATATTTTTTGCTTTAGTTACTAGATTTTTTACTACTCTGTTTGATCTTGTATATGTTTGTCTATCGTTTGGGTCATTTGTTTGCAGCCACTTTTGATATGCTTGTTTCTTGTGCATTGTGTTTCTTGTGCATCTATGGCATTATCGATGCCATTTGTCCACCACAATGGAGTACCCTTTTGTTCTATCGGATCGTGTGCGGTGCTATTCATAAACTGATTCATTCATTTTATTTACTATCTCTTGGTAGATATTCTGGACTGAGGAGTCGATCAAGTGTTTTAATTTTTGGCTAAGCCGTAACTTATAAAAAAATAATGTTGATTCGTATTGCAGTGCATCAATATCGTATTTAGGTGAATTCGTTTCTAGGGGTTTTGATTGAGCTGGTTGGCCGTTATGTGGCTGTTACGTCTTCCACTTGTATGTATGTTTCTTGTTTTGTATGTTAATTATATACCTATGCTATTTTTGTATGTTAATCCCCTTATACTCTAGCTTAAAGAAACGATTTGGAGAAGTCCAGCCGATGTTTTAAAGGATGCAGCACGACCAAGAAGAAATGCAGAATGGAACAGCATCTATAGAATGAGCAACGAAAGCTACGTCAAGGTTTTAGTGGTAGCAGATGGTAGCATGCTTAAGTATCATACCAACAGCAACGAGTTGACCGTTTACATCCTCACGTTGATGTCACATGTAAGTTCTTTGAATTCCAATGTAAAAAGTGGTTTAAAAACGTTTTGTAGGTTTCGTTTTTGTTTAAAGAAGAGACTGTTGGCAACCCGATATCTATATCTGTGGTAGATATAGATATACTTAATACGAATGATTTTTCAAACTCAAATTCTTCAGGTAAGTGAGATACTTCATGTTTGTTTTTTGAATTGCATTACAATTTGTTTATTTTATTCAATTAATCAATAAACTCAAAGTACGTTTACTCCTTCTTCTCCTTCAGGAGCCATTTCCGCTACAGAGGTTGTCAATCATCATAGCTATTTTAATTTTTGAGGCAGTAGCTCTAAATCGTTGTTTTGAGCTGCATCCAAACCATTCTCTCAGATTCTTCAGCCATGAAATTCGTCTTCTTCCGATGCTTCTTCTGCCATCTATCTTTCAGAAGGAAATTCAACTTCCTTCTCTTTACCTATTCTTCTCAGTACTTCATTGTTTGTGACACTATCTACCCAGGAAACCGTCATAATTCTTCTATAGGTCCACATTTCAAAGGCGTTAAGTCGTCTCATTGTCTTTACATTTAACGTCCATGATTCCACTCCATATAGTCCAGTGTAATAAGGTTTTTTCCATGACACTTCCGCAGCCAGGGTACTGAAGCGTTTTTTCGACAGGTAATAACTATAAGAACAAATTGTAACTATTTACTGCGTAGGATCTGGCGGCCATTTTTATTTATAAACAATTTAGTGTCAAAACCGCCTTTTTTCCTTTTTTTTTCAAATTAATGGAAAACAGTAAGACTTATCGTCGGTCTTCTTAGTACAAACACCTTCGAGAGAATGGAAAAAGCTTTAAAATGATGTATTACAAAGTTTAATATACTTATTTATTGTTAATATAATTGCGAAAAAAGGTCGAAATTTAAAAAAAAATTAATTTCGCAATAACTATTGTAAAAATAAGTGTACAGCTTTGAAATTTTTGTCAAATGAGGGTTCTTTGGTGCTTAATATGTGACAAAAATTTCAAAGCGATTCATTCAATTGTTTAAATTTTATTCAAATTGTTTATCCCAGACACCTTTTTTTTGCAATAACATAAGTCAGGAAAAAATAATGTTAGAACCATCCTACAGGAGTCAAATGAAAGAGCATATGCTAAATTTTCAAATTGGTTTAAAAAAATGAAGAAAAAATGCATTTATTAGTATTAAATAATTATGCAAAGGTATGGTCAATTTTTCCTTATAAACTTTTTATTTTTTTATATAATAAATTATATGTATTTATTACAATATTTCATGAATTATCATATATATAAATATATCATTGCTTATTAGTTGTGCACCTAAAACACGGTAAAAAATAGATTTTTTTGAAAAAGTTATTCAAAAAGTTTATAAGGAAAAATTGACAATACTCCTGCATACTTATTTATTACTAATAAATGCATTTTTATTCACTTTTTTTAAACAAATTTAAAGTCTAGCTCATGCTCTTTCATTTGACACCAATAGAATGGTCCTAAAGTCATTTGTTTCTGACTTATGTTATTGCAAAAAAGCTCTCTGGGATAAACAATTTGAATAAAATTTAAACAATTGAATGAATTGCTTTGAAGTTTTTATCACGTATTAAGCACCAAAGATCCCTCATTCGACAAAAATTTCAAAGCTGTGCACTTATTGTTACAATAGTTATTGCGAAATTAACTTTTTTGCAATTTCGACCTTTTTTCGCAATTATATTAACAATAAATGAGTACCTATATCAGAATTTGTAATACGCCATTTTAAAGATTTTTCCATTCTCTTGAAGATGTTTGTACTAAGAAAACCATAAGTTTTACTGTTTTCCATTAATTTGAAAGAAAGGCCGTTTTTGACACTAAATTATTTATAAATA
Organism: Diabrotica virgifera virgifera; assembly: GCF_917563875.1. NCBI lineage: Eukaryota > Metazoa > Arthropoda > Insecta > Coleoptera > Chrysomelidae > Diabrotica > Diabrotica virgifera. The sequence goes on along the minus strand of NC_065449.1, from coordinate 7,465,482 downwards.
AAAATGGCCGCCAGACCCTACGCAGGAAATAGTTACAATTTTTTTTTATAGGTATTACCTGTCGAAAAAACGGTTCAGTACCCTGGCTGTTGAAGTGTCACGAACAGGGTATATTTTTGTCTTACTACCTTGGCCTAATTGTATAGTACACTGTATACGTAACATTTTGTTAGGCGTACTCTAAGAGCTAATGTTAAATCTTTGCTACATATTTTCATTTTCATAAAATTAGAACGTGCTTTTTCGATTCTGACATTGATTTCTGCAGTGTAGTCATTAATTTCTAGTGTTCCTAGGTAAGTGTACCTTTTTAATCTTTCGATCTGCTGGCCCTCTACTATCAAGATTTCGTTATTATTATGGTTGTTTTTACTGATTTTCATAAACTTCGTCTTTTTGATATTGAGAGAGAGTAGAGAGTCCGTACTCCCTACTACACCTTACTATTTTACTCATGAGTCTTTGCAGGTCTTGTAAACTATCGGCTATTATGACTGTGTCATGTACCTTTACGTGTAGGGTTAATTTAAGAAGTATATTTTATAATTAATTACATCTAGTGATGGACAGAATCGAATACTTTCAACAATCGAGAACTTCGAAAAATCGAGAATTTTTTCAGAACCGTATTAATTTTAAAGTTGATTTAAAATAAATATGGTTTTAAATCCATCATTTTCTAATTATGTATTTGCATTTTGCTTCTTAAACATTCGTACTATAATATCGGTTGTCCAATCTTTGGTATTTTTTGCTCATCTGTTCCGACTACTTAGCAATTCGAAAAATTTTGCTTTGCTTTTTCGTTTAGATATTACTTTATTTCAGACGTAATTTTTTTCCTTATCATAACTTTTTCCTTTTGTACTTCTGCGGTTTCTCTTTGAATTCAATCCGTTCTTCGAAATATTTGTTTCAGTCTGAACTTTGTCTCGAATGTTTTTCAGTCTGGATGGTTACCGAAGCTGTTTCAGTAAGTGTGCCATAAAATAGCTTTTGATTATGTACTCAGATAGTTTTCATTCATCGTAATGTCCGAGTCTTACACAAGTGTTCTCTTTTTTGTCCTTGGATTTCAAGTATTATGCTGTGATTATGCCTTACATACAAATACAACATAAATATCTTATAGATTTGGCTTTCTGCTTTAATACAATCACTTTTCAGGCATGTTACTTAAATTTTGTGACTGGACTAAACGCCACGCTAAGGATAGAATACATAACGTAGCAGTATTGTTAACAAGGTAAGTTTAACGTATTTAAATTGTTTTGTCGATTTTTACTAAATAGTGAATAGTTTTCAATCAATATACATATTTTGAGCCTTTTTCTTTAACCTTTTTTAAGCAAGCTTTTGCCTACCTTTTTACCACTACGTTTTTGCAACTGGTGGCTATTACGCTGTGTTGTTTTTTGTATATAAAATGGTTAAATTTCGTAAACATCTACATGTCTTTCCACCAATACCTAACCATGACTACTTCACGAGAAATTCTATGTTTAACGTCTATTTGCCAATCCCGTTCTCGGAGTTAGTAAAGTTTATATTATACTCCGCAAAAAAACTTTACAACCATCTCCCTCTACAATTTAAATCTGCAGCATCTTTCCCCAAATTCCGTAAACTGACAAAAGCCTACCTATCTGAAAGACCATATTATTTTTTATCTATACCTATTTGGGTGTCATATGCAGCAGCTTAACTTTTAAAAATTTTTTTATTAATTACTAGGTAGACTATGCATTTGCAATTTATTTTAAATTTTGCAATTGATTATTTGTGTTTAACTTCATCATTGTTATTATTATTTTAAATATATTGACGATTTATGTAATTTTAGTAAATTGCATTGTTATTGTTTTGTTTTCTTGACTTTTATAAGCTTTGTCGATAAAATTGTACAATTTTTCATGACAATAAAGCATATTATATTTCTAAATATTTAGCCCTACATGATTCCCATTACATTGGAATCAGTGTATTCGGTAAGGTTTGGATATTGCTGTTAATAAAAGAAGCAGAGTGCCACATTCCTAAGAATTCTTCGTCTTACGGTGTCTATCCATTCTGGATATTAGCGATCAGCATGGCTATTCTAACTTTGCTTGCTACTATTCAGAATCCTAAAGATAAAGAACTATTTGTATTGCACATATGAATTGCACAAACGACAAAAAAATATCTTTGTTCTTTTTAGGGACACCATATGCAGAAACGAATCTGCTCCACAACATTGTACAACATTAGGTGTTGCAGAACTGAATTCAATGTGCCAATCAGGATGTGCCATAGTTAAGGACAAAGGATTAGCTACATCGTATACTATAGCTCACGAAATAGGTCATATTTTAAGGTATTTTAATCTTTGTATGTGACGTTGTAGTGACGTCACGCTGTCCATTTTTGAGGTTATGTCGAATCTGAACAAATTATTTTTCCATACTTTATTCTAAAGTGTTAAAATAAAAACTTATACTGAAATGATGGCATCTCCTGAGGTAAAATGTTCCGGAAGTAAAATGAGCCTCCATTCGGATCTCCGGGTGAGGACTATCTCAGGGGGAACACCATTACAGGTTAGAAAAATCAGGATAGGGTCTTGGAATCTTGGTAGTCTTACAGGTAAGAGTCTGGAGTTAGTGGATGCGCTCAAACGAAGAAGAGTTCAAATTGCTTGTATTCAAGAAACTAGGTGGAAAGGACAAAGGGCGAAAGAACTAGGTGATGGATATAAATTGTGGTATGTAGGGAGTAGTAACACTAGAAATGGAGTTGGTATAATTGCTGATAGTGAAATGAAAGATAACGTAGTAGAAGTTGTAAGAACGAGTGATAGAATGATGTCAGTGAAATTTGTAATTGATAAAGAGGTATTGAATGTTGTGTGTGTGTATGCTCCTCAAACAGGTCTGGGTGAGAATGAAAGAAGAGCTTTCTATGATCAATTGGGAGACATACTGAGTGATATTCCAGCGGAGGAGAAAGTTATAATAGGAGGTGATTTCAATGCACATGTGGGCCAAGCCAAGACAGGATATGAAACAATACATGGGGGATTAGGCTTTGGAACTAGAAATGAAGCTGGAGATGACATGCTAGAATTAGCAACAGCATTGGATATGGCGATTGTTAACACATTCTTTAAAAAGAGAGAAACTCAACTTATTACCTACAAAAGTGGACAACATCAATCCCAAATAGACTACTTCATGATAAGGAAAGAAGACATACGTGAATGCAAGGACTGCAAGGTAATAGTTAGTGAGACAGTAAGCCAACAACATAAGCTGCTTGTTCTGGACATCGAAGTAAAAAGCGAAACTAAACAAAAATATCGGAGAGGACCACAAAAAATCAAGTGGTGGATGCTAAAAGATGAGAAGGAAGGTCTATTCAGGGAAAGAATAGTAGAAAAATATGTTGGAACATGAAAGGAAGCCCTAACACAATTTGGAGAAAAATGGCCAATATTATTAGAGAGACGGCTATTGAAATACTTGGGAAAACGTCAGGAAAGAAGTTTGAAGATAAAGAGACTTGGTGGTGGTCAAATGAAGTACAAGGAAAAATAAAAGAGAAGAGAAAGTTATATAAAAAGTGGCAAGAAACCAGATCGGACATAGATCTTCAAAACTATATGGTCGCCAAAAAGGAAGCGAAAGTAGCAGTAGCAAAAGCTAAAGCAGAAGCGTATTCAAACCTATACGATCAACTTGATACCAGGGAAGGCGAAACGAAGATATATAAAATAGCCAAACAGAGAGCAAAGAAAGCAAAAGATTTTAATCAGATTAGATGTATCCGAGATGAAAATAATAAAATACTAGTTCACGAAAGGGATGTCAAAAAGAGATGGAGAAAGTACTTTGACAGCTTATTAAATGAAGAATTTGACAGACAGCCTGTAGAGTCAACGGAGACAGTAGCAGCAATGGTCACCAAAATAACCAATGAGGAAGTGGCTCAAGCGCTTCAAAAAATAAAGAAAGGAAAAGCGGTAGGACCAGATGATATTCCTGGGGAAGTATGGAGAGCATTGGGAGAGACAGGAACAAGGTGGCTAGCAGGTCTATTTAATAGAATTATGGAAGTTGGACAAATGCCAGACGAATGGAGAAGCAGTATACTGGTACCTGTTTACAAAAACAAGGGAGATATACAACAATGTACAAACTACAGGGCTATAAAACTGCTTAGCCACACCATGAAAATATGGGAAAGAGTAATTGATAGACGGATACGTGAAGAGACCGAAATATCCGAGAATCAATTTGGCTTTATGCAGGGTAGATCAACAACAGATGCAATTTTCACTATAAGGCAGTTGATGGAAAAATACAGGAGTAAAGAAACAAACGCTCATATGGTATTCATTGATCTTGAGAAAGCATATGATAGAGTTCCTCGAGAGATTCTGTGGTGGGCACTCAATAAGAAAGGAGTCCCTGGTGAATATGTAAAGATTGTGAGGGATATGTATGAGGGAGTAACGACTAGTGTTAGGACAGGTGTGGGAGAGACTGATAAATTTCATGTGAAAGTAGGATTGCATCAAGGTTCTGTGCTTAGTCCGTATTTATTCTCATTAGTTTTGGACCAGATAACAGCGAAAATACAGGGTAACATTCCATGGTGCTTAATGTATGCTGATGATGTCGTGTTAGTAGGAAATAGTGAAAGAGACTTAGAACAAAAACTGGAACAGTGGAGACAAGCTCTGGAGGAAAAAGGTTTAAAACTTAGTAGGACAAAAACAGAGTATTTGGAATGTTCATTTAAAGATGGAGCTACTACAAATAAAATGGTATCTTTGGATGGTGAAATGATTGTAAAAAGCAATAGTTTTAAGTACCTAGGATCGGTATTACAGAGTAATGGAGAAATAGATGGAGATGCATGCAGTAGAATTAGGGCTGGATGGATGAAGTGGAAAGAAGCGAGTGGTGTGTTGTGTGACAGAAAAATTCCAATGAAGCTGAAGGGAAAATTCTATAAAACAGCCATAAGACCAGCTATGATGTACGGAACTGAATGTTGGGCAGTGAAAAAGAAAGAGGAACAGCGAATGCATGTGGCGGAAATGAGAATGCTTAGATGGATGAGTGGAGTGACAAAGAAGGATAAAATTAGAAATGAGTATATTAGGGGAAGTCTAGGTGTGGCACCAATTGATGCCAAAATGAGAGAGCATAGGTTAAGATGGTTTGGTCATGTTCAACGTCGAGACGTTAACCACCCAATACGAAGAATAGCTGAAGTGCAGATTCCTGGAAGGAGTAGGAGAGGAAGACCAAAGAAGACCTGGGGGGAGACGATAAGGCAGGACATGTTGGTAAAGGGGATTAACATTGATATGGCCCAAGATAGAATTGTGTGGAGAAATGCAATTAGGGAAGCCGACCCCGCATAGGGATAAGGCAAAGAGAATGATGATGACTTTATTCTAAAGTGTTTTTGTCAACATATATTTGATTTGCTTCATTTTTCACAAACGATTCACTTTAGTTAGAGAGTTTAAAATGGACTATAGCTATAGATAATTTGGTTTTATAGACGCAGTACAGTGATATGGAGCATAACCTTCAAAACTGACGGTGTGACGTCAGATCATTTTGGAGCGTATTTTAATTTTGTTTGCTAAATTAATGTTTTTTAGTATGCCCCACGACGAAGATAAAAAGTGCGAAAGGTTCAACAAGCACATCAGTATTACAAATATTATGAGCAAGAGTTTTAAAAAAGACACCAAACCGTTTACTTGGTCGCCGTGTTCGAGATACTTCATCACGGAGTTTTTAGAGTAAGTACTTAAGCTTTCTTTAGCATATAATTTATAGATTATAAATAATAGGTTATTCATTTGGTGAATTGTTTAATTTACTTGAAGTCAAGAAAATATTAATCTTCTTGTAAGAAGTTCGTCCAAATTTGATTTTGTCCCCATAAGAAAAAATATCTTTGGGGACAGTTCCGGTGATCTCGCTGGCCACAAGATAGTTCCTTGTCCTTTGTATGTTAAACAATTGGGGAAGGTAATATCGAAATATTCCTAACCAAAGCATTATTATATAATTGGGACCCATTGTGTTGGAACCAAATGTCATTGATTCTGTTGTGAGTCATTCTGTAAATTTTCTGGTGTAGTAGATGCATATACATTGCACCAGTTAAAAAAACACCATATTATGAGGACCATATTACAAAATGGGTCGGAGCCCCACTAAACCATTGATTCAGAGTTACAAAAGACAGATAAAGATGGAGAATCAAATCACAAAACGATATTGAGATTTCTAGGTGTCAGGGTAGGAAAAGAGACCAATATCCATATAAAATATGTTTTATTTATTATCTAAGAGTATGTATTTTGTTACTCCAGTTACAAAAAGATATTTAAACCTCCCTTCACCAACAAGGTCTCAAATAACAAAAACTACGAGAAAGTATAAAGTATTATACCAATTATATAATAAACCGACTGTAAAACTATATCAAAAATGCAGTTATTACCAAATCAGTCCGAAAAAGAATCTTGAAATATGCCATTGATACGCTCGTAAAGACGAGTGACATGAAACCAAAGGAGGAACTGCTTGTGGCAGACCGTCTTTCTACCAAACACCTGTTTGCACTCGCGGACAAATTCATTTCCATTGATTTCCCAAAAAGGAAGTTCCAGTAGTGACCCAGATTTTTTCGCAGTTTCTACAATTATCGATGGAACGATGTCAATTGAATTCGAAGAAAAAATTGTTTATGAGGATAACTAAGTAGACTGGGACTAGTGACTAGACTGATGTACACTCAAATAAAGGTAGAAGTAGCGAATGTTGGTGAAAACAATATGTAGATCAAATTTATAGATGAATTTTACCTATGATACTGGTCTAAAAAATTTTTGTTTGTGACGTCGTCAATTTTTTTTAAAGATTCTGGAAGTAAAGCCTCAAATTGTAAAATGAACTCTTTGTATTTATCCAGGGCCGTAACTACCATTGGGGCAACCGGGGCAATGCCCCGGAGCCCCCGGCCAAGTTGGGCCCCGCAGGGGCCCTTATTTGGTTGGCCGTGCATAGATTTTAACGAGGAAAATAAAAATATGTATTTTAAAAGCCGATCCCAATGAAATATTTTTAAATCATACAATTTTAAAAAGACCTTACAGGAGCACCCTAGACCTCAACATAAAGTTTTAATTTTTTACTGGAGAAATTAGTCTTTTCCACTAAAATGTAATTTGGACAGAACAGGGGCGCCTGAGGCCTGAGCTAAGCTGGGGCCCCCGAGACCTTAACATAAAAATTTAAATTAATACTTAGGAAATTAGTTATTTCGGCGTAATAAATCGTAAAATGCCATTGGAAGAAAGGGACCGGGCTAAGCTGGGGCTCCCAAGACCTTTCGTAAATATATAAAGAATATAAGAATGAATTAGCGGAATCTGTAAACCATAAAGTAGAAATTTGTCATAACTTTGAAGAAAATGATCAAAATCTGCTTGACCTGCAAGCAGAATCAATTACTAAAGAGTCTGGTCGTAGTGAAGATACCATTCCGGTTTAAGAACCAACCTCTACAGATAAAAAAGTAAGCTTGTGCGATGTTTTCCCAAGAACTGTGCATGAAAGAGACCTGAAACGAAAACTTATCCAGGCAGGACCTTTTCAGCATGATGGACCTATTCCAAGAGATAAAGATCAACAGGTAGATGTTTCTCAAACCACTTTTACACCTCAACCACTAAGGGTGGAATGAAGCTAAAAAGAAATTGGTTGTGCTACTCTAAAATAAATGATAGTGTTTATTGTCTTCCTTGCTGGTTATATTCTGACTATAAAGAGACTTCGGTCATGGAATGCATTTGCATTAAAATGCGTTTTCAAAAGGTTAAATATCAAACACTTTTCCGGACCCCCCTCCACTGGGGGGTAAACCCCCACGGCACTCCGGTAGGAGGCCCCCAAATCACGTTTGCCCCGGGGCCCCCAACATCGTACTTACGGCCCTGTATTTATCATTTCATCTTGAAAACCGGTTTCCCACATCGCATTTTACTTCAAATCATATTTTGTATCGTATGAAAAGACAAAAGACAACAAAATAAGAGCCACATGGATGGAATTCCTAAGGAGAAACTGCAGAGTAACAAGAAGAGATAGAATAAATAACATAGAGATTAAGGAAATAATGGGAATGAACTGAGATAGAATAGACTACATAGAAGAGATGAACCTGGTACGGACATGTCAGAAGAGCAAATCAAACAGGTTGGATAAACAGAATAACAGAGTGGAGCTTAATAGGAAGAAAGAATGGAGATAGACCCCGAAGATCTTTCAGATATGAAGTGAATGAAGCAATAGAGAGAAGAAATCTACAGGAAGGAGGAAGGGAACTGGCAAAAGAGAAAGAACTGGAGAGAACGGTTGAGTGAAGGAATACAGTGAAAACTGTGGAAATCCTGTAATCCTGAAGAACAGTAAGACGATGAATAGGTTGTGGAAGGTAATGATGGAAATGGAAATACCAGAAAGCTACTAGGCTTAGCTCAGATGTATGTGCAGACTCCATGTGTACATATCAGTATTGGCAGCGGTATAATAGATGAGTTTCATTGAGGGATTAAGACAAGCGATCCACTTTTCTCTTGGTTGTTTCCTGTTGTTTCTTACGCTTTAGAGCACGCAGGAAAAGGAAAGCACAACCCGAATTAACAAATGGCTTCGCTGTCCAGGGAGCGAAAGTAGTGTTAGCTTTTGCTGACGATGTCAGCACAATTGCACAATCCATCAGAGATGCAAAAAAAGTTTTTACCCTTTTTGAAAGTGGTGCCAGGGAAATTGACCCTAAGGTCAAGGAACAATATTGTTTACCTACAACAATATAACAATAACAACTTTATACTACAGAATGCGGCAAAATAAATAATACTAAAATGAATATTGAAATGTTTGTGATTATTTATATATCTAGTATACATGATATATAGCCTTGCAAACATTATTCACGACGATGCACGTTCACCATAAAACGGATGTTAAAGATGCCCTCTGGCCAGTGGCGGATCTACGGGTTGGGGGGAAGAAAATTAGGAAATCCCCCCTAACAAGGTCCAAAATTAAAGAAAAAATATTTGTTCAAACATAAAAATATATTAGCTAACATGAAACCTAACCCACAGAAAGACAAATTCAATCCAATAAACACGATAGTTAGGAAAATTAAGGGAACTTAATACCTATAAGTTATTATTTATGTCTTTTATGTAATCTGAGTTTATCTTTTTTATGTCTATTGGTTGGTTTTTCATCGGAAGTTCACTGCCTCCGGCACGAAAAAATCTTTAATTCTAGTCCACAATTCCGAAATGGCAAACGGTAGATCTGTCTGACTCCTTCAGCATTCCCCATATGTACGCATCTGGTAACGTTAGTTCTGGTGAGTGGCAACTCCCAAAATGATTGCACAGTATTGGAAGAAACTCCCTGACATCGCGACAGGTTGTCCCGTCCTGCTGAAACTATTGTTAATTTTAAGCTTAGACCGTTTTCGTGACCTTTTCTGTATGACCGAAAATAGTACTATTCCGATAGGTGAGTTGCCGGAATTTAATTAAAAATGAATATAATAAAACGAACGGTAATTTTATTGTTGTAACGAAAATGTGTTTCGTTTAGGTCTCTCGGAGAGGGTCGAGTCGGTGTGTGTGTGTGAATCGATCACGTGCTGTGTAGTGACTGAAGAAAAAACCACAAACGATAATAATGTTTGTTTTCCTTTTCCCCTGACCTGACCAGATGAGCAAATAAATCACTAGGTCTGGCGTCTACTTTTGCAGTTTTAAGAAAAACAATTTCGACTGCATTAAGTGAGTTGTTGACACAATAATTGTCTGATAAAGTACTTAATTAATGAGGGTGCAGCTTGTTGCACCGCACAGACGAAAAACAGATGTGACAGGGTAAAGGCATGTTTCTTAACATTTGTATTTAAATGTGCATTTCGAATGACTAACGTTGTTTCGTTTTTGAGAAAAAATATTAAAATTAAAATTAGCAAAAATAGTAATTAAAGCGTATCGCTATAGTACTTCTACATAAAAAAATTTTATGCAAATCTGAGAACCATTCTGACGCACCTTACATTATCACGACATTCACATACGTTATAACGACGTTCAGAGACCACTCAGTACGTTTCGGCGTCTGACACATACAAATTTGAAGCATACGAATTACAGTACTGTTTATTTTGCCGCATACCGTATTTAAAGGGTTTCCACCAAGGTATTTTTAGTGGCTCAACCATGTCGCCGCTTCGCAAGAACATAGGCTTAAGTCAAAATTTGACGAAATTGACTTATTAATGCAGATCTACTAAAAATAAAAGTATCTATCGCGTGAATAAAGACCTATGACGTTAATAATAATAGTCGCTAAGAGATGACACCAAGTGTCTATACAGGGTGCGCCAAACCTCTGGTCTTCTTTGATTACGGCTAAACTATGAGATATACAAAAAAATGTTTATAACAAAACTAATGTGTATCAAAGAGGTCTATAATTTAAAATTATTTTCAATTATACAGGGTGAGTCAGAACGACGGTATGAACCAAAGTTTTATTTTTTTAAATGGAACACCCTGTATATTAAATCATTTTTGAATATATTATTTAAAAATATGAAAAATTTGTATAAGGTCTTATAGGTCTAAAGTTAATAATTTTCGAAATATTTACATTTTTATTGAGAAAAATGGTAATATTTATAGGGTTGTGGATTATGTTTCCAAGGAAATAAAAATTTGGGTGATAGGTCAAAGTTTTTAAAATATAGTGTTATTTTTAAATAATTTAATATTTTTTACTTTTAGCCATAAAACATACAGTGTGATCACTATTTGCAAATACAAAATTTTCTCATTTTTTTTAAATGGGACACCCTGTATATTACTTTTATACACCCTAGTAAATATTACAACCTTTCTTTTGGTATAAGGTTGTATGTACTAGCATGTTTCGTTTTGTAGATATTTTAAAAAAACTATAGATTTTACGTTTTTGCGGATTTTTTATTTAAAAATTTTTTTGCAAAAAAAATAATTATAATCCGGTTTTAGAAACATACACTAAAATATAAAATATGAAAATAAAAACGTAATTAAAGATTAAAATAAATCGTATGCTAGTACAGTTCAATTGAATTAAATAACTTTAAATTATTTTACAAAAAATATTTTACCATATTAATGAATGCATACATTAGTTACTAAATTAAATAAACAACCAAATTTTAAATCAACCGTAGGAATTTTTCTACTACAGCAACTTTCCTGTACCAAATTAATTGTTAGTTAAATTGTATTTAGTTAAACTTTTAATTTACCTTTTAAATTTACTTACATACATCTTGAGAATATAAAAATTATTATAAAGTATGCTTTGAAACAAATGAATGTTAAATGTATCAGCCAAATTATTTATTAATATAAATAGTATTTACTGGTGTCACAAAAACTGGTAATACTTTTGTAGTTGAAATTTTTGTAACAATTTTTTATATTTTAAATTTTAATTTTTTAACCGAAAAATTTTTGGATATGAAATTTGTTTTGGGCAAAACCATTAGAAATTATTACCAGCTTTTTTGACACGACTAGGTACATAGATACTATTTACTTCTTAATATACTTCCATAACGTTCATTTGTTTCAAAGCATACTTTATACGTTCTCAAGATTAAATTAAAAATTAAAAAGTTATTAACTGATCTTACTCGTAAATACAATATAACTAACAATTAATTTGGTACAGGAAAGTTGCTGCGGTAGAAGAATTACTACGATTGATTTATAATTTGGTTGTTTATTTAATTTAGTAACTAATTTATGTATTCATTAATATGGTAAAATATTTTTTGTAAAATAATTTAAAGTTATTAAATTCAATTAAATTGTACTAGCATACGATTTATTTTAATTTTTAATTACGTTTTTATTTTCATATTTTATATTTTAGTGTATGTTTCTAAAACCAGATTATAAATATTTTTTTTGCAAAAAAATTTTTAAATAAAAAATCCGCAAAAACGTAAAATCTATAGTTTTTTCAAAATATCTACAAAACGAAACATGCTAGGTACATACAACCTTATAATAAAAGAAAGGTTGTAATATTTACTACAAAAAGCAAAACTAATATACAGGGTGTCCCATTTAAAAAAAATGAGAAAATCTTGTATTTGCAAATAGTGATCCCTCTGTATATTTTATGGCTAAAAGTAAAAAATATTAAATTATTTAAAAATAACACTATATTTTAAAAACTTTGACCTATCACCTAAATTTTTATTTCCTTGGAAACATAATCCACAACCCTATAAATATTACCATTTTTCTCAATAAAAATGTAAATATTTCGAAAATTATTAACTTTAGGCCTATAAGACCTTATACAAATTTTTCATATTTTTAAATAATATATTTAAAAATGATTTAATATACAGGGTGTTCCATTTAAAAAAATAAAACTTTGGTTCATACCGTCGTTCTGACTCATCCTGTATAATTGAAAATAATTTTAAATTATAGACCTCTTTGATACACATTAGTTTTGTTATAAACATTTTTTTGTATATCTCATAGTTTAGCCGTAATCAAAGAAGACCAGAGGTTTGGCGCACCCTGTATTTGTTTGGCGCGAAAGTAGTTAAATAAGGTCAGGTGGGGTAAGTGTGTAGCAAAATATTAAAAGTTAGTATATTTTCATACCGCATTTTGAGACCAAGTAGGATTTGAAGCTAATATTTTAATATAATATTCTAATATGTATTACCTACAACTGCTTCATTTTATAACTTTCTACGGCAGTGACGGGAAGACTTCCCCCTTCAAAGGGGGAAGTGTGTCTACGATTTATTTTTTAGCCATGAATCAATAGAAATGGAATCTGGGTAAGTGTGTAATTTAAAAGTGCAAAAAAAGTTTTAAAATTCAACACAGAATGCCGATGGTACTTGATTTTAAATGGCACATCTCGCATGAAATGTGCGGTTCAGACAGAATGACACTTTTCTAGTTAAATAAAAGCAAAGCAAATCTTGGTTTCAGTTGACCTTGTAAGCATTTGTATTCATCTTTAACGAATCATAGATGGCGACACTAGTATATAACCATATTAAAATATATTTTGACTTTACACACTTACCTCGAATACACACTTACCCCACCTGACCTTACTTAACATTTTCGTATGAATACAGACCCAAGTTAGTTACGACGCAGAATGTGAAGCAATTTGTGTGTTTACTTCTCGTCAAGGACGACTTTTCTTATATTTACGATTAGTTTTTGTGAAAATTCTCTCTAAAATAAGGACCCTTTTTGTAGTTAGTCAGCGTTGAAGTAAATGCTTCGCAGGAAAAAAGACTCAACTCTAATATGGGTAACAAAATGATAAAATTTAACCATTTTAACACTTTATAAATTTATCTAGTTATCAGAGTTTGTATTTAGATATATTTCCAACAAAATTGTATAGGTAATTTCTTTAAAGTAACAACTTACATTAAAGTCTGAAAGTCCGAATTGAAACTGCAAAGCAAGCATTTATAAAAATGAAGACACTGCTTACAAACAAAGACCTTCAGTAGCCTCTCAGTTTGGGGGCTCTAAGATGCTACATATTTTCTATATTGCTATACGGAATGGAAGCTTGGACATTGAAGAGACAACACATAAGAAGAATAGAAGCGTTTGAAATCTGGTGTTACAGAAGAATATTGAAAATTCAGTGGGTTCAAAGGATTAACAATGTTGAAGTGCTACGACGTTTAAATAAGAAGTTAGAAATTATGAAAAGTATAAAAACTAGAAAACTGGACTATTTGGGTCACATTACCAGAGGAGAAAAATACGAGTTGCTGAGAATTATTATGCAGATCCAAGGAAGAAGAAGCATAGGAAGAAGACGCATCTCCTGGATGAGGAACCTTAGAGAATGGTTTAACTGTAGTTCATTACAACTGTTCAGAGCAGCAGCAAACAAAGTGACCATAGCCATTATGATATCCAACCTCCGATAGGAGAGGGAACTTTAAGAAGAAGAACAACTTATTCGGAGTTATGCCCATAATCATATCTATATAATTTTAAAATGCCTCACCTCTAAAATCGTCTTTTTTGACTTAAGCCTACGTTCTTGTGAAACGGCGATGTGTACCTTTTAAGCTGTGCTGAGGATGGAATTGCTATCCTGAGAACGTTCTATGATGTAGACCGAAAGGATTTTTTAATAAATTCTTCAAATGAAAATGCTTTCGATACTTACCGACATCTTATTTCTAGTGTACTTCTTAAACAGTTTTTATAAAACTCGTTTTTTTCTTAAAGTAGACGACCTTTGCAAAAATATGTTCTGAATAATCTTTGTCGCGTAGGTAGGTCGGCGATTTTTATTGATTGATTAGTGCTATAAAACAGATAACATCCATAGATTACACAGAATTAGGTGATCGAGACCATAATTTTACTACGTTTATATCCACATGTCTATGTGTGATGCTTATATATGACATAAAAATGCTTCTGAGACAGTAAAAAACTTAATTATAATAATTTTCGTTGGTTGTGAGCAATTATTATTCAAGATAACATTACGTTCACATGATCATCATTCTTTTAATTTTTATTAGTAGGTAGATATAATTAACGGGTTTTAATAGGATAAAAAAAAAGAATCGAGATAAATATGATGAGTGTCATTACAGGACCAGTTTAAGTTAGCTTTATTTAAAACACTAGTGATTTTGGGGAAATCCACCCTCTTATCTATGGGGAAATCTACGGAAAACATAGGCGTAACCAGGGGGGGGTTTTGGGGGTTATAACCCCCCCCATTGGGATCTACTTTGAGCTATATACGCTTAACACCATACCCGTCAGAGACCTTCCAGTAGTTGTAACCCCCCCCTTTCAAGTAGTTGTAACCCCCCCCTTAGGATCATCCTGGTTACGCTTATGACGGAAAATGTCAGTTGGTGTTTCATATTTCTTTCCTAGGTGGCGCTAGGAGTCCCAGACAAACTGAGTTTGACGTCTCGTCCTAACCTTTTATTAAGATTAATATGATATTGTAGAATTTAAAAATCGTATACAGGGTGTCCCAGACTAATTTACCCACGCTATATCTCTTAAACGAATAAAGATTTTCGAATGGGAAAAAAGGTGATATATTCTACTTGTAATACACTTTAATATCACGTACAAAAATATCATCCCCTAAATAATCATCCCTTAGTTACAACCCCTAACTTTAATTTTTTTAATAGCACCCTGTATATTTTTTTACAGTTTTGGATGTGGTCTTTTATCGTCTGTTCAACATATTTTTTTAAAATAAAATCAGTTCGTAAATAACCTAGAAACTACCAGTTTATTTTTGTTAAATTGTGTGTCCCAGACTAATTTATCCAGGCTATATTTCTTAAACGATTAGAGATTTTCGAATGGCACAAAAACTGATCTATTCCTTTTGTAATACACTTTCATATGGCGTA
The DNA here is from genome assembly GCF_917563875.1 of Diabrotica virgifera virgifera. NCBI lineage: Eukaryota > Metazoa > Arthropoda > Insecta > Coleoptera > Chrysomelidae > Diabrotica > Diabrotica virgifera. Next base: position 7,449,924 of record NC_065449.1, on the reverse strand, counting down.
GAAAAAATTCATCCCCTAAATATTCATCCCTAACTTACAGGGTGCTATTTAAAAAAAATAAAGTTAGGGGTTGTAACTAAGGGATGAATATTTAGGGGATATTTTTTTTCTACGCCATATTAAAGTGTATTACAAATGTAATAGATCAGTTTTTGTCCCATTCGAAAATCTCTATTCGTTTATGAAATATAGCCTTGAAAAATTAGTCTGGGACACATAATTAACAAAACTAAACTGATATTTTCTTGGTTATTTACGAACCGATTTTATTTTCAAAAAATGTGTTGAATATACGGTAGAAGACCACATCCAAAGCTATAAAAAAATATACAGGGTGCTTAACATACATTACTTAACATATACATTAAAAAAATTAAAGTTAGGGGTTGTAACTAAGGGATGATTATTTAGGGGATGATTTTTTTGTACGCCATATTAAAGTGTATTACAAGTAGAATATATCAGCTTTTGTCCCATTCGAAAATCTCTATTCGTTTAAGAGATATAGCGTGGGTAAATTAGTCTGGGACACCCTGTATACAGGGGGTGTAATAAAATATATTTTTTTCAATGAATGATTTCTAAAGTCTTCAATAACATGATTTCTTGCTCAAATTATGCTAATAGGGAATTGCCCATTATTCCCTGAGCAAGAAATCATGTTATTGAAGACTTTAGAAATTACTCCTTGAACCGGCATGTTAGTACAACATGTTTACATTGCACAATCATAGACCACATACATTTGCATGTGTTTGCAGACATATGAGTGTTTACTTTTATGTGTGCGTGCATATGTGTTTGTCTGTGGTTGAAATTTATATATATTTTTAAATATTAACTTGATCTTATAGTATTTGATAACAACCAGATAATGCTCTAATTCTGGTTTTTTATTTGTTGCATTTAGTTTGCTTGTAACCGTTGATCTGATGATGCACTGCATATTTTAGAGAGCGAAACCGGTTGTCGGAGTAAAACAATGATTGCGACTACGTATGTCTTTTACTTAATTGAAAATGAACTCGCATATTATACAACTCATTCAACATATTTTTTTCAGTTCTGAACGCTCTACCTGCTTAAGACGACCGCCAGTGAACAACTATTTACCAACATATCATTACACAGATACTTTACCGGGCGATAAATTTGATCTGGACACTCAATGCGAACTTGAGTTTGGACCTGGGAGAAAAGTGTGCCTCTCTGGAGTAAGTTTATGTTTTTTGTACAAGTTATGTCTAACTTGCAATAAAATATTCTACGTATATGGACAAATGGACATCCTAAGTCTTGACGTCACAAAATTGGGAGGAGCTTATATTTGACTCCAAACAATTTTGTTTATAAGGTTAAACATTCATAAGGAATTTTTAATTTATTGTTTACGTGGTTTGTGTGACAAAATAAGACTTTTCATTTAGGTATTTAGTTAAGGAAACGTGTCAGTTAAGAGATTTTTTTATTCGATTTTTAATTCGTTTTTGGCCAGGTTAGTTAATTTAATGCAATGATTAGAACGTAAACAGTTTTGAGGTTAGGGGACATCCATAAACTACGTCGTTAAGAAGAGGGAGGGGGGCTTGCTTATTTCGACGAAATACTACAGGGGCTGGGGGGGGGGGTATGAGTGCACATTCGACGTCGTTTAATATATTGGTATATTTAAATTTGTCGCTATTGTCTCTATAAATATAATTTTTTACTAGCTTTTACCAGCAATAAAATATCAGATATTCATATAAAAACGTATAGTTTTTGAAATTAAATTGAAAAAAAAACAAAACGTTTAGAATAAATACACCTTTGTTAAAATTAAAAAGAATTCTCTTATAGATATGTACTTTTATCGCATACATTTCGTTTTTATCAGTCACAGCCTTAAAATAATATTAGGTAGCACTTTTGTACAGGACAACAAACAATAAGACATTTTTCTTTGGGTTTAAACAAACGCTTCTATATATTATACAGAACAACGTCTGGAAGCAAACAATATTAAATTGTTAATTCATTTATGTGCTGCATACTGTGTGTGAAAAAATAGTTCTGAAAGAATGAATGGAAATAAAATATTGTGTTCTATTTAGTTAGTAAGTCGTATTTATACTTAGAGAAGATTTATACGCAAAATCTTGGTCCAATGCTATTTAAATGCATTCATTTTTTCGAATACTCAGAAAACTAATAAAAATTTTTGAAAATTTTAAACGCAGATTGAGAGATTACATTATTACCGAGGGCCAAAAGTGTCTGAAAACATCTACATATAATGTTTATTTTAATAAGTTACAGGGATAAAAAAAGAGAATATTTAGTCTGATTTTTAAGTTCAAAAATTTCATTTAAAAGAAACCTTTTGTTTATTCTAAGGGTCTTTCAGCCCTCGGTAATAATGTAATCTTTCATTCTGCGTTTATATTTTTCAAATATATTTATTATTAAGATTTAGCGCCTACCTCCTTAATTGTTCTTGTTATGATACATTCGCAAATAAAGTTTCAAGGTTGATTAAAAAAAAACAGAAATAACATTGAATTTTTTTAAATCACTGAAAGGGGGGTCGTGAACTGCAATGACGACGTCGACTGGGGGGGGCTTCGTCTGTAAACGACGAATTACGACGGAGGGGGGAGGGTATTAAAAAGTTCAAATTTTTTACGACGTAGTTTATGGATGCCCCCTTATGTTTATTTTCAACCACTAAGGAATAAAAACCATCTGAGCCAAAACGAATCAAAATCTCTTAATTAACACGTTTCTTTAACAAAATACCTAAATGAAGTCGTATTTTGCCACACAAAGTACATAAATGAAAAATTCCTTATGACCATTTAACGTTACAAACAAGATTGTTTGGAGTCCATATAAGCTCCTCCCAATTTTGTGACATTTGTGTTGTGACGTCAGACTTAGGCTGTCCATTATGTATAATTTTAGAGCAGCAGTTTTATTTTTTAATTCAGATTAACTTAAAAAGTGGTTTTGACGAAAATGATATTACTTACACTGTCATCTATAAAGATATAGTCAAGTAGTCTCTATATTTTTTACAATTTTAAACTTAGGCTTAATTTGATTTGAATTAGAACAATCAACTGGAAGATCAAATCGTCTAACAGAGAAAGCTTTACAACCCACAGGATTTGACCTGGTACAGCTTCTAGAACTGCCAGATTTTTGTTTAAAAAACTGTCTGGATCTGGTCCGGTCTGTAATTCCTTCTATAATCACTTCGTCTATATCTTAAACGCCATTAATATGTCTTGGTATCTTAGTATGTTAATTTTTGGGAGATATCAGAGAATTGCCACATTTGGTCCATGGTGGTTTTTCTTGTCTTAGTTGTTGAGATAATGGCTATCACAACATGACAATAGGACGTCATAAAGATCGTCCTAACAAAGAAAGAGCCTGTACTACTATAAGGTGCTGGTTCTAAATTAAGCATATGAGGATATCTACCTGTACCTGTAATAAAAGGGGTGGGAGAGGGATGTTTAAACACTGAGGTTTAAAGGAGCTTTTACCATGAGTACTAACTATTTATTGAGAGGAGATATATACAAAATAGAGTAAGAACACACCTAGGAGAAAAAGAGAACAGCATACATAAAACAAAATGCGTGGATACAATACTAGTGTTGATCAAGAGACGAGAGAGGGAGAGCAAAAAACACAATATGTTGGGTACCAATTATCTAAGGATCGATAGCTGGTACGAAAATAGAAAGAGAGGTCTTGAACTCTTGAATGAGATATATACTTACTTACTCCGTGGCGTTACAACCATTGGTGGGTTTTAGCCGACTCGACAACATGCCTCCACTCTTTCTGTCTTGAACAATCTCCATCCAGTTTTCCACGCCCATAGTAGCCTAAGAGCTAGTGAACCCTCCGACTAACGGTCTTCCTGCAAGGCTAGAAATTTGTATAGTGATAATTCATAGCACACCAAGGCTAAAAACCATAACCTGACAGGCATCAGCCCTGCACGTGTATCTACCAGGTGAATCGAAAAGTGCATAGTTTAGGGCTAGGGGAAAAATAAACTTTCTTCTGTAAAGTTTAAATTTAAGTATGTGTTTGAGTAAGTCATTTAGAAGAAATGTGTACAATGACAGACGATTCTGAAGAGCATAAGACCTTGCCAGGCGAGGGGAAAGATTAGGAGTTTTTCCTAAAATTATTTTTTTGCATCGAACAAATTTTTTTTAGTTTTTTTGAATCATTCCAAACAGAAAAGGTCTTTAGTGATTTTTCTGTTAGGTAGGAAGATATTCTTTAAAACATTGATTGATGAAATCCCAAAGAGTTTTTGCAATACACTATCGGAAACCCCTTTGTTTTTTAATTGCTAATCAAGCGGGCGCGACACTGTAGTATAAGTGAGGACGTTTGAGTTGGCATAAATTCATTATCTCGAGAATGGGCAAATTTGAAGAGAAATCCTCAGATAGGTCGATTTTTATTTTTAAATTAGGACTTTTTGGCATATGTATAATACTAGTGACGTCATCCATCTGGGCGTGATGACGTAATCGATGATATTTTTAAATAAGAGTAGGGATTGTGTGATAGCTCATTTTAAAGGTTATTTAATTCTCTATTCAGTAATATAAACATTAACATAATTATTTATACAGAGTATACAAAAACATTTTTTTTATTAAATTAACTTTGATTAAATTTGACAAATAGAAGAAATTCTTGTTTTGTACACCCTGTATAAATAATTATGTTAATGTTTATATTACTGAATAGAGAATTAAATAACCTTTCAAATGAGCTATCACACAATCCCTACTCTTATTTAAAAAAATCATCGATTGCGTCATCACGCCCAGATGGATGACGTCACTAGTATTATATATATGCCAAAATGTCCTAATTCTAAAATAAAAATCGACCTGTCTGAGGATTTCTCTTGAAATTTGCCCATTCTCGAGATAATGAATTTATGCCAACTCAAACGTCCTCACTTATACTATAGTGTCGCGCCCGCTTGATTAGCAATTAAAAAAATAAAGGGGTTTTCGATATTTTATTGCAAAAAACTCTTCGGGATTTCATTAATCAATCATTGAAATGTTTAGATAAATGTCCGATTTAGGGTTAAAAATGACCGATTTCGCCATTTTCAAAATTTTTAATCGCTTATATAACAAACACTACTAACCTAAGAGAAAAATCACTAAAGACCTTTTCTGTTTGGAATGATTCAAAAAACCTAAAAAATTTTGTTCGATGCAAAAAATAGTTTTAGGAAAAACCCTAATCTTTCCGCTCGCCTGGCAAGTAGCCCGATCAGGGAACGCAAAATTTTACGAAAACCTCAAAAAAAAAATAAAGGAAGGATGAAAATTTGGGAATAGGTAGTTGAAATTGTCTATTATTATATAAGAAAAAGTTTACAATTCTACATCCCCTCCATTGTACAAAAATTGGAAAATCAGGGTGAAAAATTCTTTCTCGGGGGTGAAAAAATATACGTTGTAAATGTAAATGACTAATTCTAAGTAACTTTTTTCTATAGAATTTTTTTACTGAGTCAATCATTTTTGAGTTATTTGTGAGTGAATGTGTTCATTTTTAACCAAAAAATGTTTTTGCACGGTTTTTCGGAGATAACTCAAAAAGTAAGTATTTTAACGAAAAAAATATTCTTAGTAAAAATATAGCTTATAAAAAATTGAAAAAATGGTGTATGCATGAGGTCTGCAGACCCAGTAGAAGCAGAGATGTAGCTAATGAAATGTAGGTTCTTCTTCGTCAAATTCCAGATCGAATATTTCAATGTGAAATAACCAAAAACGGAGCACTTTTCGGGGAAAATTCATTACAACTTCTTTAAGTGTTTAAAAAAAGGTTTATTTCTGTTTTTTAAAAAAGCTTCTAACATTAAAAGTAAGTAAGTTACGCTCAAAATATTGTTGTCCCTTTTATTTTTGAGTAAAAAATGGCCAAAATCACCCCTTAATTAGCTTCTCAAATAACATCAATCATTACCAATTTACAAGTTATTTTACTTATGTATTGTTTATATTATATATAAGGTTCATTGGTTCAAAGTGCTCAGTTTTGAAAAAAAATGGGTTTAAAATAAAACATTTTTTTTAATTTTGAAAAAAATCGTTATTGTTTATGGAATTAACTTAAAAACAATTAGGACTACCAAAAATCCCAAAGAGTAATAAAATGTACGTTTTGCTTTTCTGAATATTTCTAATTTTTTGTTTTCTTGTTAGACAAAAATTGGTTATGCTATGGCTGTTCAAAATTTGCCTAAACTCCTGATTAGTTACTCATTCAAGCCATTTTAACTATAGCTTTTTCAAAACGAAGTACTTTGAATCGATGAAACTTACAGATCATATAAATAATACATAGACAAAGTAACTTGTGAAGTAGTAATGTTAAAACGTATATGTGATGCTAATTAGGGGGTGATTTTAGCGATTTTTTTACCAAAAAATAAAAGGGACCAACAATATTTGGAGCATAATTCACTTACTTTTAATATTACAAGTTTGGTTTAAAAACAAAAATAAACCTTTTTTAAACACTTTAAAAAAGTTAAAATGAATTTTCCCCCAAAAGTGCTCCGTTTTTGGGTTATTTCACATTGAAATATTCGATTTGGAATTTGACGAAGAAGAACCTACAATTCATTAGCTGCAACTCTGCTTCTACTGGGTCTATAGACCTCATGTGTACACCATTTTTAAAATTTTTTAATGGGCTATATTTTTGCTAAGAAAATTTTTTTCGCTAAAATACTTACTTTTTTGAGTTATCTCCGAAAAACCGTCCAAAAACATGTTTTATTTTGTTAAACATGAACATATTCACTCGCAAATAACTCGAAAAATATTGACTTAGTGAAAAAACTCTATAGAAGAAAAGTTGTTTAGAACTAGTCATTTTATCCAATTCCGGTCTTATTTTGAACGTATTTTTTTCATCTTCGAGAGGGGGTATTCCCCTCCATTTTTGTAAAATGGAGGGGATGTAGAATTGTAAACTTTTTCTTATATAATAATAGACAATTTCAACTACCTATTCCCAAATGTTCATCCTTAATTTATTTTTTTTGGAGTCAGATTGTTCTTTGATCGGGCTAAAGGTCTTATGCTCTTCAGAATCGCCTGTCATTGTACACATTTCTTCTAAATGACTTACTCAAACACATACTTAAATTTAAACCTTACAGGAGAAAGTTTATTTTTTTCCTAAACTATGCACTTTTCGATTCACCTGGTAGATACACGTGCAGGACTGATGCCTGCCAGGTCATGGTTTTTAGCCTTGGTGTGCCATGAATTATCACTATACAAATTTCTAGCCTTACAGAAAAACCGTTAGTCGGAGGGTTCACTGGCTCTTAGGCTATAGCTTTCAGGTATCCGGCTACATTATCTCGCCACCGAAGTCGAGGGCGTCCATGTGGTCTTCTTCCAGTTGGGACTTCTTCTCATACCAACCTTACTGTTCTTTCGTCTGAATGTCTTCTGAGCTGTCCTGCCGATTGGAGTCTTTTGGACTTTATTTCTTTTATTATGTTAGCGTCTGAGATATCTGTTACACAGGATCCTTTTTGAATTGATTTTTATGGCTACAGTGATCATTTTGGTTTTAGGTACCATCTGCTCCGTGTGAACATTTATATTGCAGCGCAAATAACACCGAGTATGCTTGTACATCCACGTTTTCACCCTGGGCTGACGGTACTAGATGCGGAGATAGCAAGTATGTATGTCAAAAGCAGTTAATTCTACTGTGCTATAATTTTCAGTCGATCTTTTGAGATTTATGATATTTATAATTTGTTATTTATTTGTAGAGTATGTTTCAATGGAGAATGCAGGTACGAGTACGAACTTGTTCCAGTCAATGGAGGTTGGGGACCGTGGAAAGAGTGAGTTTAGAGTAAAATTTTTACTCTTTTACTCTTCATAAAATTATACATTAAACCAATTTTTTTTGTGGAAATAATATACGAAAAGAAATATTCACACCTCGTCTAACACGCCATTCTGTGATACGTGTTTCGCTATTTTTAGCTCTTCGGACAAAAATTGCTTGAGAGACGAGCCAGAGAATATCTTTTTCGTATATTGGTACAACTACGACGATTGTGTTTTTAATTTTGTATATAGCCATTAAAACAAAAAAGCGTTGGTTTAAGCGTTATTCTAGGAGCGTTGATCGAAGAATAATAAACAACAACGAGGTATAAGAGGTGAGTTTAAGTACGAATTTCGACGGTTTTCCTTTTGCCTATCCTTCTACGAGCGGTGATCGTATTTCCCAACATGTCTTTCCCCTGGCGCGCTGAGCGAGATTTCCTCTCCTCATACGTCCATTTCATATTAATAAAAGTAATTCCTAATCCACGCGATCGTCAATATTATTCATTCATGTACAAAATATCGTCACATCGACCCGAACCGAAAGCTCGATGCGTAGATTATAAATATATTTTATTAACGAAATTATTGAGTAATTAAGGCTAATTATCCTATCTTTTGTATGTTTTGATTCTAAATAAAAATGTCTTAAAAAGCGAACATTTGTCTTCGACTGAATTTTGTTACCTGGAGCATCAACAACGACAACGTTACAATCTACACGACTTATTGTATCGCAATCACAGCACACCCCCACCTAGCAATGCAAGTTCCGTGTTAACGAGTGAAACGACGATTGTCGCATCAGCCAGTGCTCGAGAGCGTAACTATATGCCATATGGCGGTAAATTCAAAAGACCTGTAAAATTAACTGGGATTGAAAATTCAATTTTAATGTAAAGGATAATCAATATAACCTTAAAATAACAAAAGAAAACAAAATCCTTATCCTATACGATAATATTTACAGTCGGAAAAATGAAAGAATACCCATGAACGAACATATAAAACACGCTGTAGTTTCCTGTCACCGTGTCACAAAAAAAATTGCTCAGCGCAAGTACATGTAATAATAATTATTACTTGTACTTGCGCTGGCCAATTTTTTGTATGACACGGTGACAGGAAAATACAACGTGTTTTATATGTATGTTCGTTCATGGGTATTCTTTAATTTTTCCTACTGTATATCGTTGATTGATAAACATATACCTGCATGTATTTATCAATCAACGTTTATAATTCGTATACTATTTGGATTTTCTTGTGTTATTTTGAGGTTATATTTATTTTCCATTACATTAAAATGCCAAAGTGGTTAAAAAATTATAGAATAAAACATAGAATACAATCTTTATTTATAAAAATGTTTATATACCTCGTCCAATTTACTTACCGTTGCACGTCATCCGCGCCATAGCCTGTGACACGATAACAACACGAAATATTTAGGCGGTGGGTGTGTTCTTTTTTAGAATCAAAATGATTCTAAAGGGGAACACACCTACCGCCTAGATATTTCGTGTTGGTATCGTGTCACTGGCTATGGCGCGGATGACGTGCAACGGTAAGTAAATTGGATGAGGTTTATGTATGTTCATAAAATATGTTTTTTATCAATTATCAATGTAAAAACTTAAAACACAACTACCTTATTACACATAATTATATTTACACAATATTATTTATTCATCAGTTTAAACCACACCAAAATTGTATACATTTGGAATAAAACACAACTGCTGTAATTCACTTTACACTTTTTGTTGTTGGATGCACTATTTTGCACTATTTAAACGCTATTCTTTTTCTCATGATCATCTTTCAGTGCGTCACAGTTTTTCGATTTCTTTCTAACGCATTAAATTGTATGTGACAGAAAAAAAGGCATGTCGGTGATTACATTTCGTCGGTGACATTTATAACATTAAATTCTAGTTATTCTAGTTGTCGAGAGATGGCGCCATAATAAAAAAATATTTTTTTTTAAATTAGACAATAATATTACAAATATAATCTGTATAATTTATAAGACTATACAAATCACAGAAAATACCATTTTATAAATGCAAGAAATACATTTGATTTGTTTTTATTCCAAATTAAAAATAAAATGTGACAACTGTCAGATTCAACTAAAATGTCATGTTAGAATAAATGTCATAAATGTGTATTATCACGGACCTACCCTTTTTCCTATCATTTGTTACGCACTAAAAAATGATCATGAAAAGGACAATATTTATGAAAAAATAAAACAAATAAATATGGCGTCCTATTTTCTCAACAACGTGCAGAAATGAGACTAGTAGTGCCATCCCGTGCAAGGGAGCGAACTAGCAAACGTGCGTTGACCTTGAATATCCCTGTTACATTGCTATGTGGGGTTGTGCTGTGATCGCAATGCAACTCTCGTTTTATATCAACAAAAGATTGAGTTTAGATTTGAGTTGGAACGTTTTATTGGTGGCGCCCTCTAAGCGGCTATATGCAAAATTAAAAAGACCAACTTCGTATGCAGTCATTTACAGACTAGTTCACACATTTTTTTTATTGTAGATACGGGCCTTGTAGTAGAACATGCGGTGGAGGAGTGAGGGCATCTCAGCGGTACTGTAACTCCCCTAAACCACTCAATGGGGGACAGTACTGTATTGGAGAAAACGTCAGATATGAATCGTGCAATATACAGGATTGTGATATCAACAGTTTAGAATTTCGGTAGGTAATATATTATATTTTAATTGAACTTTAGTTTGAAAAGTTTTCAGCAAGGAGTATCAAAGAAGTTACTATTCTTACTGATTGATTTATAGACCAGGACTAATCTGTAAAGAAAGTGTATTTTTGGATGTGAGAGGTGGCATTCGTATTTTTGCAGATAAAGTTAGGTGACACCTTCAGTAATAATAATTGACTTATGCTCCTTCTCAAATATGCCCGGAACATTAATAAAAAAATTAAAATATTTAAAATAATATTTAAAATTAAAATTATAAAATACAAAACCGGTATAATTTGACTTAAACTTTCAAATGCCAGCAGAATTGCTATTTTATTTTTTAATCAAAAGTTATTCTCGTTCAAAAATTGCAATTTTTCGATCTTTTGAATGTTCCACCGCGTTTATCTCGAAAACTATGCATCCTACGAAAAAACTTGTAAGAACATTATTTGTTGCTCAGAATTACCCAAGAAATACAAAAAAAAATGTTTTATTTTGCGAAAAATCGATGTTATGTAATTCCTGAAGTTCTTTGTTTATAACAATCTTATCGACATCCGGATCAACTGTTACCCAAAAAATTCGTGTTCTACGGGTCAAAATACATAAAAAAAAACTTGGGTAAGTCCATCTAAATAAAGGAGCCCGTAGCACCCCCTCCTGGACACAGCACTAATTTGTTTATAAGCTAAAAAATTGTTTATAACTTTAAATCATTGCTGAGGCTGTTTAGATAATCCGATTTCAATTCTGTAAAGTGCATTAGATAGGTGGAGTACTTCTTTATTTGTAAAAAATTTACAAATCTTTGTATGTTCTAGTTTTTGTTGTGCAAGATTTTAAAAATTTTTAATTTTTTAAAAAAATTTAGATTGCAAAATTATTATGCAAAATTTAGTAGTAAGTCAATTTTAATGAAATTTGGTGGACGGTTTTAGCACATTACAAAAATTTTCTAAGCGAATTAGGAAGGTTCCATGTATAACCTAAGTGATAGAAAAACATTGAATAAGGACAGGCTTGTTTTGCCCCCTTATTTTATATTTATTGCTATTTTGCAGCAAGGGTGTTAAATTAAGACATTTTTAACCAATTGTATCTGATAGAAAATTTAATTATCTTTGTTTTATTCCTATACGACTTTGTTCCAAAATGAATCGTTTTAAAGTTATAAACAAAGAAAGTAGAAAAAAAAAACGAAATTTTTTGAAATTTTTAATACTTTATTTTTTTTATTAACGGTCCGGGCATATTTGAGAAGCAGCATAAGTTAATTATTATTAACGAAGTTATCACCTAACTTTATCCGCAAAAATCCGAATGCCACCTCTCACATCCACCTAGAAACAGATCCTTCCTGGTCTATTAGGATTTATTGAGAAGTTTACTCATTAAAACTGTTTTGAATGTGTTTGTATTTTTCAGAGCTTTCCAATGCCAAGAATTCAACAACAAATCAGACGATATAATCAACTCCAGTGTTCCAATCTACTGGTTTCCTGATTATAACATCGGTAAGTACATCCATTTGATATTTTCCAGAAGATGACTACATTTTTGTACTTTTAGAACTACATGAAGATCAGTGCAGGCTGTTCTGTATTCCCAATAAGGTGAAACCAAGCTATAGACTGCAAGATAAAGTACAAGATGGAACGAAATGTGGACCGTCTGGATTTGGAATCTGCGTCAACGGTATCTGTAAGCCAGGTGGTTGTGATAATGTGCTGGACTCCACTGTGGACTTAGGTAAGAGATAATATCACTAAATGACATAGAGGGATCTAAATACCTATACAAAGAGGTCCCCACTATCAGAATAGGGAAATCAATGTGTTGGAGCGAGAAATACCTTCATTACGAGTGTAAGAGTGAGAACGATTATATGTTGGTTGACGTCACACATTAAGTAGAAGGAATCTACATTACCGACTGTCATTGTTTTGCAATTATCCATTGGTTGGCGCCAGTAATTCGCCATTTTTCAATCTAAATTAAGTAATTTAGATGTGGCATTGGACGTTTGATTTAAAACGTGACATAACATTTGTTTGACATAAAACGTGACATTTGACATTTATGCGACGTTTGACTTATGACATAAAACGTGACATTTGACATAAAACATACATTGATGTCCCTGTTCTGATAGTGAGGATCTCTTTGCTACACTACGAGCATATATTAGTTCTACAAACGCTATTCACAAAAAAAAACTACAAATGTTAGAACTCATTTTATGTCGATTTGACGTAAAGTAATCGAAAAATACTTGCTATTAAAGAGTGAATACTTTTTTAGATGATTGTGGCATATGTGGGGGAGATAATAGTCGGTGTCAAGAGATCAGTGGAGCTTATAACAAACCAGCAGAAACCATTGGCTACAATCGGGTGGTAAGGATACCAAAGGGAAGTTCAAATGTTAACATCACTCAAGACTCTTACCCCTACGTTGATGACAACTATTTAGGTTAGTATTCGAGATAAAGTAATAGAATAATGGAAAGAAGAGCATCTATTTTTATTTATTTTAGTATAACTAGTGAGTACCTAAAACCTTATTCTTCCCTTAAGGAGACAAGACAACTAAAATTCGTTATTAAAACTCATTTTCTAGTGTTACTGGATGGAGAAACCGGGGAATCCCTTCTGAATGGTAACTTCATGGCAAACAGAGACAGCGTGGACATCATCTTCGCCAACATCAAGCTCAAGTACAGCGGCTCAAACACTTCTGTGGAATGGATCAACAGCGAGACGAACAAAAAGCTGCCGAAGGATCTGGTGGTCAAAGTTCTGTCCATGCAGAGTTTGTCGCCACCCAATATTCATTATAGATATGTTATCGACGTCAAGGAAGCGCCCAGGTAATATTGTTGCAAGATCTATTTTTCGAATTTCGACATTTTCATAATTATTGGAAAGTCCATCAGTTGTAGAACAATTGGCTTATAGATTCAAAATCCCAGCAAACATTTATACGTGAAATATTTTTGAAAGAACTTTTTATGAAAGCAGATCCAAGTCTGCCTCCAATCTTAAAATATTCGAAAGAATGGTTTAAAAATGTTTATATATGAATGTTTTAAATCATTGTATAAAGTTTGTGCAATATAAAACCAAACCCTACTAAAACCCAATTATGTGCATTCCATCTCAACAACCATTTGGAGCATATAAAACTGACTGTATCTTGGACGGGACAACACTTGGAACATACTGACAGGCCCAAATATCTTGGAGTCATGCTAGACCGGCCATTAACATAAAAATTCCACTGTCAGAGTACAAGACAAAAGCTTACTACAAAAATCAACTTTCTCCGGAAACTTGTCTGGAGCAAATGGACCTGGACTGGAGAACCTGGCCCACACTCAACCGCATATGCACCGACGTTGCCTCTGTATATAACAATCTCATTAAATGGGATATAAAGACAGATAACGATGCACTTTGTGAATGTAGGAATATACAAAATATTAAACATCTGAGAGTATGCAGACGTTGCCCATGACAGTGAACCCTCGATGAACAAACTGTTCTTCTCCCATAGACATCCCTCTCCGCTCTCCGTACCGTTTGCTCTTCTGCAAATTTTCATTATGTGCGACATTACCTTTACTCCTCTATAGTTCTTCAGTTTTGAATGTCCCCTTTATCTTTTTAAAATGATATCATCATACTTTCTCTCCATGCATTGGGCATCCTTTCTTTCTCATATATTCTGCTCATCATTTGATACAAAATCTCAACCTCTTCCTCTCTTAGAGCCTTCCAAACCCTTCACAAGTATTACATCAGGTCCTACTGCCTTACAATTCTTCATTCTATTTTCATCTTCATTCTATCTTCGTCCTATTTCTACTGTCTCATTGAGGCAGTAGAGGCTGTAGTCATCAGTTAGTTTAGTGATCGACAGAAAAACTCAATATAATTAATATATAGCACAGCAAGTGGTAAATACAGGCTACAAAAGACATATTATGGAAACACTACAGAAAATAGATAATATAACACAATACATGCTGGGTATCTACTCACAGAAGGGACCGCATACGTTCGGATATAATTAGCGTCTCATTGTAAAGTCGACTTTACTAATTAACAAGATATTTGCTCACGACATTACAGTATAGTCTGATTCCGAAATCAAATATACCATGCCAATGGCTTTAGTTGTCGAGGCATTTAAGCTAAATAACCAAAAAAAAATCTGGTTTATTCGGGAATATTTTTTACAATCTAAAAAATATTGTAACGTGACGGGTAGACAATCTATCTACATAATTACACACATACATGAAGCTCATCACACTTCATTCCAGTGTGATCACAATCGAACATCGACACAACTTTACCCATCCGCTAGCACTGAGTCGAAGATAGCAGCTACCGTTCACTGCGGTTACAGTTCCGGCGAAACGCCTCTTCACTACAGAGCACTTTCACCTCGGCAGATTCCGACTTATTCCATTGCATAACTGCCGCTGGTCGGCCGCCTGCTGGCAGCCGATGAGTATTTTTCAATTCAGTAAATTGATTTGAACTGCCTTCATAATTCTCCTTTTTCTTCTTAAATGCACTCTCAGTAGCCCTACTGGGATGCACCGGAGTAGAAGTGGAAATGAGTGGGAATGCGCTGGTATGGAAACGCGTTCGGTCCTCTGCTGACTAGCTGGTCAAGAACGTCAAGTGGACAGCACATCGTTACAGCACTATAAAATGTACAAGATAACGGTTAACTGTATAAAACTGTATACCATCATCAGATAAAATTAGACATGATAACCAAGAAGAAGCTAAAAAGACGTTTGCTATATACTGGAACGGTGGAGAAAGACAGCGAGTTAAAATTCGAAAGAGTTGAACGTCAAATAAGAAGAAAAACCTAACATAAATGTATGAAGTTAACATAACCTCGAAAACATTCGTTTTTTCAGTGCCGTAGAAAGAGGATACCGTAGCAATTTATTATTATTATTTAGTAATTTTTTTAAGCAGCTATGTTGGCTTATGTGTTTCTCAAAGTGCTTTATTTATACTGTGCGTTACAGTGTTATGTCTCAGCTCTAATAATCAGCTACAAAGAATAAGTATAGATACGATTTGCGGCCGTAATTATTGAGATATGTTTGCTGGGTAAACTTTCTCAAAATTTTAATATTAACAAAATCTTTTGATGTTTTTCGTTGTCAGGTATCCAAGATATCATTACGGTAGCAACAGGGGATTTGTAAGAAGGTATTTTTCAATGAATGTATTACGCTTTTTAATGTATTAATTTCGTTTTTCTGGTGTATGGTTCTCCGTTACTTTTATTTTTTGGTAAATGTGGTATTTTGCATATGTTTTTTTGACTCTTGTTTAAAAATATCCGTCTTGACTATATTTCAAATATAAGATGTATACACCTACTTAATATTAGCTAATCAAGTACTATAATTAACCAAAGAGTGTACAAAGTGTACAAAATAACCCAGTCAAAACATACAGTCATCTTTTGAAAGGAAAAGTAGTTAGTGCATGTGTCTATTAGAAGTCTCATTGTGAGCTTTCATATTTATTTTAAAAATATTATGTCGGCGTCAAAGTGCTTCCGGTAAGGATCTATGGAGAAGTATCCCTGAGTCGCAAGCCCTTATCCCTTACCGTACTGCTCCCCTAGGCCAATCAGACACCAGTTTATTCCAGACCAAGCCGCAGATTCTTTAGAATTTTAGACTACGAAGTTAGCCTTTTTATTTTTCTCTTCACCGGCCGGGGCTCGAACCTTGATCGCATATCCTCTAGATTTATCGATCGAGCGCCTCAGACCGCTAGGTTATCTGACCGACGGCATGAAGTAATATCTACTTACCATAAAAAAGATAAAATTGGAACACTTGGCTCATCTAATGGGAGGACAAAGATACAAATTCCTACCAAATATTGTGCAGAGAAAGATTGAGGGACGAAGGAATCCTGGCCGCAAAAAATGCACTGAATGAGAAATCTAAGAGAGTAGTTCGGTTGCACTAGAAAAGAAACGAATTATTTAGAACAGCGGTATTTAATCTCCGATAGGAGAAGAATGAAAATAAGGAGAATGTATAGCAATTGTAGCATTATTATTTTTATCTTTTTTAGTGGTTAAGTAATGATAACTACTTGCAACTTCAGCTTATGGCCTATTTTGGACACGTAATAAAGGGAGACCGATATAATATTCTTCAACTTATTATGATGGGTAAAATCGAAGAATGCAGAGGAATTGGTAGAAAGCAGGCCTCTTGGTTGAAGAATATCAGGGAGTGGACAGGAATAAAGAAAGCAGAACCTATTTAGAATAGCTCGAGACAGATTCGCCATGTTAATCGCCAACATCAGGGGGACTTGATCGCCAACATCATGGGCACGTTAAGAAGAATTGGTTTCCGTTATGGTGGACCTGATGATAGGTTGAATTTTAAAGCCCGTAACCGATCATCTCTTTGACAATAAAACCGAGTTATTATTTCTATGTTAGTTAATTAGGCTAAATGTATTAGTCGTATGTAGATTTTTCTTATGTAGAATAGCCCAAAAGATACTGTATGTTTTTAAATGTTTCCATTCCATTAAGCAAAAGAAAATTCGATAAAACACAAAGGTCACTTAAGATATAATCAAGATGACCCTTTGACTATATGTACGTAGGTATAAAATAAAGATCTTAGGTGATTTTTACTTAAAAATAGCTGTTTTTTGCATATTCATATTTATTATTGATTATTTGTACATTTTTTAATCAAAACATGGCTCATAACCATAACAGACAATGACATTTGGTCAATACATTAGAAGGATATTGGATTGGGACTCATCTGAGACAATGGTATGTAGAGAATAATGTTCAACCACGAGTTGCATCAATATTACAAAGAACACTCTATAGCAAATTATGCAAAAATACAAAGATTGCTCTGGGCACGTCACCTTATAAGAATGTATAATGACAGAACGCCTAGTAGAACGCTTAGCGGAACTATGGTAGGACGTCATCCAGAAGGGACACCAAGAAAGAGTTGGATAGACGACGTGAGAACCGATATTAAAGAAAATAAGGGTAGATAACTGGAGGAGAGCAGCCAGAGATAGAGATACTTGGAGGTGGATGCTGGAGGAGGCCCGACTTGTGAGCCGAAGCTATGAAATAGGCAGTGACCACTACCTAATGGCTGCTACATAACAGCAAAAGGATACGAAACAAGAAAACAAAAATAAGAAATACAAGGAAATAATTAAAAGAAATATATGAACTAAGGGAAGAAACAACGAAAATCAGATACAAGGAGGAGTTAGAGAAGAAACTGGATAAGAAAGAGAAATGACCGAAATAGTAGAAGAATTGAGAAAATTTAGAAATGCTTTGATAAATTCAGCAAAACCAATATATGGGACCACAATAAATAATAGAAAAAAATGGACACCATGGTGGAGTAAAGAGGTAAAAATATAAATAAAAACAGAAGAAATTGTGGAAAGAATACATACAAGACACACGCTACAAAAATGTGAAAAAAATAACATTTAAATAGTCAAAAAAGAAAAGCTGGCAGAAGTTCGGAGAAAAATGCTACCAACCATTGTTTAAACCTTCCACCATTAGAGAGATATTGCTGAGTCTTTTTTGCACTTGCTGTATTACAGCACGCGTTATTTTGACAGTAGAGTATGCGCAGATGTGATATATGGCTTACGCTGCGTTATTGGAAATACGGCCTGCCGTTATTACAGGAGTCGTTACGCTGTGCGGTATTCGTTGCGCTATTTTGTTTTCAGGTTATGTTTGTTGTTTATCTTTCATTTAAACCAAATTTATTCGTAATAATTTGCTAAAATGGGTACCTCAGACAGTAGCAAACGAATTAGATTTACGTCTGATGACGATTTGTGTTTATTAAAACAAGTTTTATGTCAAAATCCATTGACTTCTCCAGAAAATTTGACGTTAGTTCAGGAAAACATGAAGAGTGCAACAGGAAAATCTTTTATTTATAAGAACATTCAAGGATCATTTGTTTCTCTTACTCGATATTTGGAAGAAAATACAAACCTTTCTTCCATCTAAATTAAATTCTGGATTTTGAGGACAAATTAGATAAACAACTAATCTTAATTGAGCCGTAAAATACCGCAACCAAAATGTTGAGCAATATCTGCATTTATGAAACGTCTGAGAAATGTCAATTCTGTCAAAATAGCGCAACGTAGGCTGTGTTAAATTTGCAATATCTCTCTATTGTTTCCGACAGAGTCCGAATAACAGTAAACAAGCTATTTTTTCCTATCACACATGTCTTTCCTACGCACATTCTAAATAATATGGATCTATTGTCAATATTGCCAATATCTGTCAACATCTATATGTGCTATCAGGATATTTATAATGTAGTGCGGTATAAATAAACTATTTGATTAAATTTATTTTGCAGTAAGGTGATTGCCTTTTTGGAAGGTGTACCTGAAGAATAGTTGTACTTTGGTTGTACTAGGAAAGGTTTGATTATGAACGTCTTTGTTTACCCTATTTAAAAATCACATAAGATCTAGCATGCTTCTTTGTTTAATGGAATTCTTTATAACCCCCAAAACTAAATCTAACAAAGATAACAAACCGAAAAGTAATTTTTAAACAATGAGGTCTAAAAAGCTAGGTTCTGTTCAGAGAAATTTTAGGTTTTTGATCTTTATATTTTGCTGCAAGGTGGAATCCTGGAAAATCATTTGAGTATCATCTTTCATTCATATCATTGAAGATTTGGGGTATCTAGCTTTTTATATTCATTATAGCACTTTGTTTCATTCGAACATTTAAAAGATATCAGGTAAAAAAAGGTACAGTGATGCCAGAAAAGTAGTTATCAAAACATACATTAAGCACGTAAAGGTTGGAATAAATTCAGTTTTTCATGAATGTTCGATTTTGCAAATAAATCCCGAAACACGTCGATTTTTATTTATAAATTATGATTTTTTGGCATATATATCATACTAGTGACGTCATCCATCTGGGCGTGAAGACGTAATCGATGACTTTTTATTAAATTATTGTTATGTTATTAAATTCTCTATAAAGTGATATAAACATTAACTTAATTATTTATATAGGGTGACCAAAAATTTTTTGGAATTAAATTAATCGACGCAAAAAGAAGAATGTATGCAATTTATTTAATTTAAAATACATTTTACTGTTGTCAGAAAACAGAAAAAATGTTCATTGCACAAATAAACATTGCTTTGCGCTTAAGGGGGTAGGCGCAATATCTTGGTCCAATGCTATTTAAATGCTTTCTTTTTTTTTCGATTCCTGTGAAAACTAATAAATTATTTTGAAAAATTTAGAGGCAGAATGAAAGATTACATTATTACCGAAGACCGAAAAGCCCTTAAAATAAACAAAAAATTTCTTTTGAATGAAACATTGAAATTAAAAAGCACACTAAATTTTTTCTTTTTTTTTTTCACCCCTGTAACTTCTATAAACATTATAGAACTTTTCATGGACTTTCGGCCCTCGATAATAATGTAACCTTTCGTTCTGCGTTAAAATTTTTAAAAAATAGTAATTAGCTTTCTCAGGATTCGACAAAAAATGAATGCATTTAAATCGCATAGTACCAAGATTTTGCGCCTACTCCCTTAAATGAGATGTTCCAACTGCCAAGAGGCAGGTGGGTGGCATCTTTAACATTGAATTTAAGCGAAAAAAATATTTATTTACCAAATAAACATTTTTTCTTGTTTTCTGACCGCAGTAAAATGTATTTTGAATTAAATAAATTACATAAATTCTTCTTTTTGTCTTAAATAATTTAATTAAAAATTTTTTGAACACCCTGTATAAATCATTATGTTAATACCTATTTATATTACTCAATAGAGAATTGAATAAACTTTCAAATGAGGTATCACAATTTGTGTGAGGTATCACAATACCCCTATTCACATTTAAAAAAATCATCTATTACGTCATCACGACCAGATGGATAACATCAAAAATATGATATAATATGCCAAAAAATCGTAATTTAAAATAAAAATCGACTAGTTTTGGGATTTATTTCCAAAATTACGAGAAAATTAATTTATTCCAACCTATACGTGCTCACTATAATATAATAAAATTATATTTGTACGTATTCATTTGAGTTTTCTTTTAAGGGCACTGTAGCGATCATTTTACTATTTGAAACAAAAAGAAAATTATGTTACTCTGTAAGGTGTGTAAGTAACTTATAAAAGTAACATAATTTTCGAAAATTGTAAAAAGTTGTTTAAAAAAATAGTGTACATTCTGTTAATAATCTGCGTAACCTTATTTTATATTGCGTTTTATGTTTTTCAGGGTATGACTAATTCATAATTCTTGAATTTCTGTCTATTTATTTTATATAAATAATACCTATTCATTAAATGACCAGCTTCTCCTACATTTAAGAATTTCTACAAAAATGTTTTCAGAAACACATTACAACATTAAAAGGGAATGAGATAGCATGCATCCTTGTCGCACCCCCTTTCTTTGGGTGTTGTTTCTGGTATTGTCTGTCTGGTACTGGATGCAATCAAAAGCTGTGCGATAGTCCAATGTGTACCTACATTACCACAGTGTTAAGCAGTGTACCTACATTACCACGTTCATGTCCCTATGATAAATAGTCCGATCAGGGAACACAAAATTTTACGAAAACTCCAAAAAAATAAAGGAAGGATGAAAATTTAGGAATAGGTAGTTGAAATTGTCTATTACTCTATAAGAAAAAGTTTACAATTCTACATCCCCTCCATTTTACAAAAATTGGGAAATACGGGGTAAAAATGTTTTCTCGGGGGTTAAAAAATATACGTCCAAAATAAGTTCGGAATTTAATAAAGTGACTAATTCTAAGCAACTTTTGTTTGATAGAGTTTTTTCACCAAGATAATACTTTTCGAATTATTTGTGAGTGAATAAGTTCATTTTTAACAAAAAAAAACATGTTTTGGAGGGTTTTTCGCAGATAACTCAGAAACTAAGTATTTTAGCAAAAAAATATTCTTAGCAAACATATAGCATATAAAAAAATGAAAAAAACGGTGTATGCATGAAGACACTAGAATACATAAGCAAAGAAACTTGTGAAGTGGTAATGATTAAATTTATTTGTGATGCTAATTAGGGGGTGATTTTCGCGATTCTTTTTACCGAAAAATCAAAGTGACCAACAATATTTTGAGCGTAACTCACTTACTTTTAATGTTAGACCTTTTTTTGAAAAACAAAAATAAACCTTTTTTTAAACACTTTAAAAAAGTTGTAATGAATTTTCCCCGAAATGTGCTCCGTTTTTTGGTTATTTCACATTGAAATATTCGATTTGGAATTTGACGAATAAGAACCTACTTTTCATTAGCTACAACTCTGCTTCTACTGGGTCTACAGACTTCATGCATACACAATTTTTCTCAATTTTTTATAGGCTATATTTTTGCTAAGAATATTTTTTTCGCTAAAATACTTACTTTTTGAGTTATTTACGAAAAATCATTCAAAACATTTTTTTTATTAAAAATGAACACATTCACTCGCAAATAACTCGAAAAGTATTAACTTAGTGAAAAAACTATAGAAAAAAAGTTGCTTAGAATTGGTCATTTTATTCAATTTCAGACTTATTTTGAACGTATATTTTTCACCCCCAAGAGGGGGGTATTCCCCTGATAGTAGGGGAATACCCTAGGGGTGATGTAGAATTGTAAACTTTTTTTATGTAATAATAGACAATTTCAACTTCTTCTTCTTCTTCTTCGTCTAGCCATTCACGTCCACATCTGAACATAAGCCTCTTTAAGTGTTCCTTTCCATTGTGTTTTGTTGTACGCTACTTGTAGCCAATTTTTCCCGGCAGTTCGTTTCAGATCATCTGTCCATCTCATAGGAGGTCTGCCTCTGGGTCTTTTGTGTTGGTATGGTCTCCAGGTTCTGTGCCATTTGTTTGGATCGCTCCTAGCTACATGTCCAGCGTATTCATATTTCAATTTTAATGATTTTTGTACCACATCGGACTTTGGTTTTCTGTCTTATCCATGTGTTTGTTTTCATGTCCTTAAGTGATATGCCAAGCATTGCTCTTTCCATCGATACCTAAATTTCAACTACCTATTCCCAAATTTTTATCCTTCCTTTATTTTTTTTGAGTCAAATTTTTCTTTGATTGGGGTAAAAGGCTAATGTCAAATCAGCATCGTACAAGACAGCTCATATATTTGACTAATCATAACATAATTCAGAATAACTTGTTCTCCTTCTTCTTGATTGGCTTTACAACTCGGGGTGAGTCTTCGCTTCATTCATTATAGCCCTCCATCTTTTACGATATTGAGCTACCATTTCCCATTGTGTACTCCAATCCTAAATAAATCGGCTTCAACATAATCCTTCCATCTCTTTCTGGGACGGCCTACTGATCTTCTATCGTCTAGTCTTTTAAAAAATATTGTCTTTAACACTCTGCCTTCCTTGATCTAACCACATGACCAGTTCATCTTATCCTGTTAGCTTTTATATGTCTGATGATGTTTTCAATACCATACACAGACCAATTCAGCATTACGGCGCATTCTCCACTCTCCTGCCA
Source organism: Diabrotica virgifera virgifera (assembly GCF_917563875.1). NCBI lineage: Eukaryota > Metazoa > Arthropoda > Insecta > Coleoptera > Chrysomelidae > Diabrotica > Diabrotica virgifera. Next base: position 7,426,643 of record NC_065449.1, on the reverse strand, counting down.
TTTTATCTCTTTGAGAACCAAATATCATTCTGAGAACCTTCCTTTCCAATACCAGGAGCTTATTTAATAATAATAAGCTGCTGATATATAAGATAATAATATAAAAATAAAGAAAAAAAATAATAATATAAGAATAACTTGTTCCAGTTTCATAATTTTCTGATGTGGAGAAAATACCCCCAAAATATAATTAGTGATAGAAGAATAAGGTTATGTTTCTCCCGATTTGTAAAAATGCATTACACATTCCCATCACCATCTCCCACATAGCACCACCACACCACTCACCCACCACCATTCCTCACCAACATAACCAACAAATTACTAACCCATACTTTCTAGTTATGGATGGCAGCTGACGCAGAACCAAGTATGGACCAAGTGCGACTCCATCTGCGAAGGAAAGCAGTACAGGATACCAATATGCATCGATCTCACCACTCAAGCTGAAGTCCCGAAAACTTTTTGTGACAATATGGACGACAGTCAAATACAAACGAAGGAATGCAACACACATTGTCAGCTGAGTTGGAATATCGCTTCCAAGAGTGCTTGTTCGCCTCAGTGTGGAAAGGGGTAAGTTTTAGCCATTCATCATCATCATCATCAATCTGTAAGCGTCCACTGCTGGACATAGATCTCCCTCAGCTATTTCAATTTGTCTCTATCTTGTGCGGCTTGCATCCAGTTACGAATAACCATCCGACTTGTGAGACTTTACCTTGGTTTTACGTCCTTTCCAACAGACATACCGAGCATCCATCTCCCATTTAAACTAGGTATGTTCAGTGTACTAATGATGAATATCTCTTTTATTAGAATCCGTCACATCTACTACAATTGTCTGAAAATGTACAAGAAAAAATCAGGGTACAGTGAAAACGTCAACGACAGACATTGCACGAAATTGGGGAGCCCTCCAGCAATGGAGAATTGCAATACTATTTGCAATTCTACGAGATGGCATTACTCGCAGTGGTCAGAAGTAAGTACTAATTTAATATACAGTGGAAACTCGATAACTCGGATTAATGGGGACCGCGGCCGATCCGGGTTATCGAAAATCCGGGTTAGCCGGAGAATATGGTAAAAATTAATAAAATACAGTATACTTACAGATAAACTCCGTTGTAATTGAAATAACATGAAATATATATGCACAGTACACATCTAAATTACTAAAAACACGTTAACACAAACCTAAGCAAACGGAAGCGAACAATACAAGACTGTACTACACACAATAGTCACAATGGGAACGATGTTATGTTATTTTAGAACAGTGAAGACTAAGACCATTGCTTAAAACAGAATTTTTTAAATAGTCTTTTTTAAACAATGCTAAGACAGTTTGATTGAAATAAATAAAGGAATACTACTACAGGTACCTGTTGTTTCTGATAATTCAAGAAATGAACGTCGCTCTGCCATGCCGCCGTGTACCATGAGACATTTTTATTATCGTATAGCTCAAATTACACAGATACACATTATCCCTCAAATATTATATTACATACATTTTTATTTTGGATTTTTGAAATGTTTGTCTGATGAAAATCGGTCCGGGTTATCGTTGGCCGACTTATCGCGGTTCCACTGTACTTGGTAGTACCTGCCAAATTATCTGCCCATCCTATTTTTGATGTCAGTAGGTCTATTTGCGGAGCACATCCTGAACTTACCCAGAGGGAGAACGCCCGCGCATTACAAAATTGGGCGTTCGATAAGGTCGAATTTTTCCCTTTGAACCGCTAATGCGCAAGCTATATGGGGGTAGACCCAAAATTTTGGCTCCAAGGTTATTTAAATGCATGAGAAAATATCCATGAGATTGCATCCTGAGAAAACTAATATTTTTGAAAAATTTAAACGCAGAATGAAAGATTACATTATTACCGAGGGCCTGAAAGATTACATTATTACCGAGGGCCAAAAGTCCCTTAAAATAAACAAAAAGTTTCTTTTGAATGAAATATTTGAAATTTAAAATCACACTAATTTTTTTTACCCCTGTAACTCATTCAAATAAACATTAAAGAAGTTTTCAGGACTTTCGGCCCTCGGTAATAACGTAACTAAATACATTTAACGTAAATAAATTTTTCAAAAATACTTATTAGTTTTCTCAGGATTCGAAAAAAATTGAATGCATTGAAATAGCATTGGACCAATATTTTGCGCCTACCCCCTTAATATTTAGGGGAAGCTGCTTCGCTGTAGAAAAATAAAACACTTTTGGCACATCAATAGTTTTTTACTTTGTCGACATAAATACTTTTGATCTATCTTTAACATTCTTAAATTTAATCAGCATTAAATAGACATTTTGGTGTTTCTTAAATCAGTCTGTTAGTTGTTGTTGTACCCCTTACTAGTAGAAATATGGTTCGGTTAACAGATCATTTAAGAAGATTGGCACTATACCATTAAGAATTGCGTAAGTTTGACATGGGAGAATGTTTAGTCTCTACAGCATGGTTAGACCGTACACATAATAAGAAAAGACAAGCCATACGGAGCAAAATAGTGTAACGCCAGGGCAGTCGATCGGTGGTCTATCTATCTCTTTTTACCGAGTGATCCCGCGCATGTGACAGACAAAGATGGCGAGACCACTCAAAGTGAATATTGGCCAATGACGTCCTTCATATCGGCGTTACACCTCTATTCCAGAGCGACCTATACCTTATTTATTAGAAATAAACAAGCCAAGACACATTGAATGTTACAAGGTTACAATGTTACAAGAAGGTTACTCCCAAATCATGACTTAAAAAGTTTATACATTGTAAATCATGATTCGGGAGTGCTCCTAGTAACATTCAACTTGTCTTGTTTTATTTATTTCTAGTACATTTTTATTGTGATTTTAGTATAGTCTATTCTTATTATGTCTATGGGTTAGACACGCCCGCTGTCAAAATCATAGATATAATAACACATAGATTAGGCCAGGTTCGAAAAATAGCGTAACGCGGAGCAGTTCGGGTCGGTAGTCTGTCTATCTCTCTCTACCGGCGCTTAGCTTTCTCTCTCTAACATATAATGGCCGCCACCTCTGTGTCTGTGTCCTTCCATTACTCCCACCTCTTGGTAGATATGCTCATACTTACACGACAGACAAAGTTAGTTAGACCACTGTACTTGATATTGGCGTTACACCCCGATGCACTGAGTGGCATATAACTTGCCTGGTCTATTGTTAACATGTCTCTGGTCAAAATGGCCGCTGTGATCACCTGACTAGTATGACCTATGTCAAAAGTCAATCTTTTTAGACGTTTTTGACGTGTAGCTCTGACAGAAAATAACATCTGCCAAAATAGAACTTGATTTGATCCTGAAAAATAGCTCAGAAACGCTGAAAATCAATTTCTTGTAATTTTCAACAAATCCTTACTGTGTTTTAGTTACGTAAAAATGCCTAACATCACAGTTTTCGGCCCATGATGACGTAAGAGACCTTAAAGGTACACGTCGAATTTTTTCCTATGTTAAACTTACACGTTTACTTATCAATTAGGCTATATATGTATGTATTTGTAAATATTTCAGGACCATTTATTGAGTCATTGCTTTTGTTCGATGTATGGATTAACACGGATACTGCCAATTTTCAAAAAGTTGATCTGTATATTCGATATTGGATTTAACTGTCTAGGACTTTTCGTTCAGAAAAATAGTTTCTTGGTCGGTTTCTTATGGTATATCATAATCTTAAAGTAGTTTCACTAATTTAAATATTGGTGTTATCGAGACCTACACTAAACATGAAAAATGCTGCAGTGACAGATAGGTATGAAGGATGCAAAGACATTTGTCGCATTCAGAAGACAAAAGAAATGACGGTGCGGTTTTGTAACTGTTGGAAATTTGTTCTCTAAATATGGCGCTACTTGCGGAACGGTCGCCATGACAGTGAGCTCATTTTAATTCCGTTTCCTCCGTCCAACGTATGCTACTTTTGTGAATTTGTCAATAGATTTGTTGAAAGATGGCGTCAAATACTAATTATCAATTCGTCCCCTTAATACTACAACTAGGTAACTCGAAATTTGGCGATTTTGAGTAATTTATCATTATCGACATAATTTTTCACGCTCTTTTTAATACTACAACTAGATAAGTTCTATTCCCATTCTATACATGAGAATTCAATTACACAGTAATAGCTATCTCATAAGTTCGGAAAAAAACTTTTTGCCAAAAGTGGTCAGCTTGAGATATCTAAAAGTGCAGCTGACTACGCGAAAAATCTCTGCTGCAGCAAGTGTTTAATTTGACATACCTAATTGTGCGCCCAAGTAACTTTGTGTTATGGGTTGCCTCCTCCGCATATTCTTCAAGATACCTATTTATGCAGTTGCTCATAGCATAAGTTGTGTGTGCAAACAATCGCTAGACATGCTCTGAGAAAAGGAGATAAACTGTACATCATTCATAACATCACTCAGGAACAAATATTGGATTCGAAGAACCATGCAGATAAAATTTTAATTTTGAGAGGTAAGGACGAAAGTAGACCGGACTGGAATCCAAACCATTTATTTTGAAATTTAAAGAAAAAGTTTAGCGAAGAATTTAGCAGTTTAAATTGTCAGAAAAGGACAAAATCAACTCAAAATGACAAATCCTCTGTACAAGAACAGAATCTCTATTACCATGGAAAAATGCAAGGATCTGTTGACATTGTTTAACACCAAACCCGCAATCCCTCTGGAAAATAAGGATTATTTTAAAAACCTGCCTTTTAAAGCATAAGGAAGAGCCACTGAATCTGACATAAGTGAGACCGAGTGAAAGATGATTACATTAGGTATAATTATTAGTTAAGTTCTTCTACTCCTTTTAACAAAATATGCTAATAAATTTTTTTCCGTATTAAAAAGTTGTATTTATTGCTGTCAAAAATTAGATATCTTTTATTTTTTTTAATTTTAACTGCTACAACTAGATATCTTGATTTTCAATAACGAAAAAATCTAAAACAAGGCTTTAAAACACTAACAATTAATCAGAATTTACATTTATTTCAACTTCTTGCTATCAAGGCTTTAAAACACTAACAATTAATCAGAATTTACATTTATTTCAACTTCTTGCTATAACAGTCAGAAACAAATTGCATTTGCTGTAATACAGCAGTTTGTTTCTTTTCAAATTTAACCCTTTCGGTACGGTGATGCACCCATGTACATCATGCTTGACTGTCCGCTCAGTACGGTGATGCACACGGGTGCATCATGAGTTGTCGTTCGCCATATACGGCGGTGCCACCATCTGCATCATATTTAAGGTATTTTTGTTCCGTCCGAATTACCTTATTCAAATCTAAAAGTGGGGAAACCACGCCCAAAAGTGGGTGATGTCCAGAAGGAGATTAGATTTAGTTAATTTGATGTGATACGGTTGTTTGGATGTTTGACTGATGGGATTGTGTGGGAGGTGAAGTTACTGTGCTGCTGTTTACAACTTACCTTGCAAGATAATTCGGATGGAATTTCCCAGATTAGGAGACTAGGACGATATCAAGCACAAATTAATCTGGGGAATTCCATCCGAATTAGGTATCTTGTTTATCTTTTTTAATAATTTTTGTTTAAAATTGTATTTTATGGATAAAATTTAATTTAACTCACAGACTATGTGGAATAATAAATTTAATAAAAATAGTTTTATTTCTAAAATTAGTGTTATTATTACATTAACTTTAATTAGTTACTTTAACTAGTACTTTAAATGACCGCGCGAAGCCGCTCGGTAATCGCTTGAATCCGTATATAGAAGCCGACTTGCCGAATGACGGTCCGGCACGAAGGGGTTAAAAGTGCTTTCCTGAAAAATAGCAAATTTTGAGTTACCTAATCGTAGTATTAAGGTGATACAGTAGCGATCAACAGGTAGCCAAAACGCGTTCCAAGATTGCGGCTGTAATTTTGAATATTTTTTCGAGATATTTGGTACACGTATTCGTAATATAATAAAGAATGGCGGTACAGAGCCCAATTTGAAAAATATATTAATATGTGAAAATTACTCTGTAATTAAATTCAATATTAAAAAAACGAGCCTGTACTGCTATTAAGAAGAACAAAAAATACACTTTCTTCAAATAAACTTTTTTGTCCGATGCCTAGATTTTGTGTCATTTTGGAACTACTAATGAAATAAAAAATTTTAGTAGTTCCAAAATGACACAAAATCTAGGCATCGGATAAAAAAGTTTATTTGAAGAAAGTGTATTTTTTTGTTCTTCTTAATGGCGGTATAGGCTGGTTTTTTTTAATATTGTATTTAATTACAGAGTAATTTCCACATATTAATATATTTTTCAAATTGGGCTCTGTACCGCCATTCTTTATTATATTACGAATACGTGTGCCAAATATCTCGAAAAATATTCAAAATTACAGCCGCAATCTTGGAACGCGTTTTCGCTACCTGTTGATCGCTACTGTTTCCTCTTAAGGGGACGAATTGGAAAATAGCGTAGACGTTAAACACGGTCTTTGGCCATGATTATGAAGTAAAAAACAATATGTTGTGCAGAGTCAAGTATATAACCTCACATATAACAGAAAGTGATATGCTGTCACGAATTTAGGGAGCGAAGCGTTCACAAGACGAAACACAACTGTTTCCGCTCCATCGGGAACTGCTCCCTCACTTTTTCGTCTCCTGAATGCGACAATTATCTTTACACTTCATCAATGATGCCATTCATATATGTTTTTATCTGAACAAGATGTTTGTCAATTGTCAATTTGGTGATTTGGATTCTGATTCAAATTGTTTGACTTCTGAACTTATCTTTCACTACAACGAAAAAATTCTTAACTTCAATATATCACATCAAAGAGTCATTTCTAAAAACGCCTTAAGGAACACAATACCAATGAGTGGATCAGGTTACTGTACGTCAATACACGAAGCTGGGGTGTTCTTGATGCCGTGGCATGTACAGTTACAAGTAAGTAATTTTAGGTGCTCTTTCGTATGACTGAAAAACTTAGAGGCTTCTATGGATTAAGTCAAGGTCAAAATATTTATATAGTGTCCAACATGCGTAACTGATAGAAATCATAAGAATGGATTTAATAATTTTATTCAGGCTGAGTCGACCTGGGGCCTGTAGATATTTTAAAAACGCTGGACGGAAGGGCCGCCCGAGAACTTTATCGTACCGATCTATTATCGTTATCGTACTAGATACTGGCATTCTATAAAAATAGCAAAGTTACTCGTTATTTTGATATTTTAGAAACACCTTGTATACTTGAAAATATTTTATGGTTCTACGCATCATTAATTCCTACATTTGAGAAAATGTTCGATGCCATATTTCGGGGACACCCTATAGATGTATAGATTAGTTCATTTTTCTGAGAAATTAATAGTTTATAATATTTGCATTTCACTCTATTTCTATTACGCCAGTCAATGCGCGAGATTAAGAACAAGATATTACCTCCGAATTCTATCCTACTGCATGGATTTTAATGAAATTTTGGGAGTAGCCCAATCTCCTGATTCAAAGTCTATTCTATATACTATATAGTATGGCACTTTTATCATGGGGGCGGTTCCCACCACTTCTCGGGGGTTGAACATTTTTATTTTCGAATTACATGGAGCAAAAGGAAGATTTTTAAGAAAATTTAAAAATGCATTTAATAATTCAATCACATTTTTTACACAAAACCATTCATTTTAAACCTGTTCAACTTTTTGAAAGTAGAAATAACACTATATTAAAAGGTATTGCAGAAGAAAAACAATGCATTTAAATTCTGGTGGATGAGGGGTTAAATGTAGGTACTTTTCATTTTTACTTAAAGTACATTAGTCATATATTTTTTTTGCACCATATCTCGCTTAGTTTGAATGCAACCGGCATTTAATGGTGCTCGTTTTAAAGGCCTTTTCAAACACTACAAAAGGCGTTGGTAGCATTATACACCTAAAACCTACCGTCCCTCTGTTATTTCAAGTTGAATACACCAATTTGAGCATGCACCAAAAAACAAACTCTTTTCACCTACCATATCTCTTTTTATATTATAAATAGAACATTTACGAAGGAATGAATCTCTTTGTTATTTATAATCTAAAATATGTTTTATATAGTGTTTTTAGTTCGATGCATAGTTTTTAAAGTATTCACAAAAAACCGTCCGAAGAGGTGTCATTTTTCAATGAAAATGGCCAATTTTCAACTACGCATAACTCAAAAAGTATTGAGTTCTCAAAAAAAGTATAGACCAGTTTTTGCTTAGAAATAGGTTGTCTAGCCACTTCCGTCCTTATTTTGATCAACAAATTTTCTATTCCCTTGAAGGGGTGGGAACCGCCCCAAGATAAAAGCGCCATGGTATATAGGGTAGATTTTGTTTCTTGAGCTATTCCCTACTTACTGTGAAAATATCAAGTACATCGATGTAGTAGGATAGAATTCGGAGCCAAATACCCTCATTGACTGCCCTATAATACTGCTCTGCTATGATCGCGTGAGATAGGACACACACAAGATTATAGCAAAATTTCTATTTACTGTAACTTTTCGAGTTTTTGAGCTACAGCAACGAGTTTTATGTCATTGGAAAGGTAATTTTGCATTCTTTCAAAATGTGTAAAAATATACAAGGCATATCTGAAAAAATTAAGATTTTTTTTATTTCCGGTTCAACCGGAAGCCACATTTTGGGTAAAATTTATTGTGATAATAGATAATAAAGTACCATATATGTCTGCAAAATTTCAAATTTTAGTTTCTATTACAAAGGAAGTTACGGGCACTCAAATATTTTTTAATAGAAAATTCATAACTCCCCTCCTATGGAGAGTTAAAAATCTGTCTATTGTCATTCAATTTATCGATAGGATATCAAAAATATATCAAAAAATAAACAAATTCCTTGGAGCCATTTTTGAGAAAATCTGGATCAAAGTTATGTCAAATTTTGACCCCTTAAATATAGGCAATCTATAACTTTTTCTGAAAAACGATAATATTCTTCTTATAGCCCCATCTTTAAGCTATATAACGACTTTTTCAAATTAAACTTATCTTAAACAAGTTTTTAGATAGGTAGGAAAATGTGTCGGGTGGGCGGTAGGCCATGTTGGCCGCCATTTTGAATTTGGAAATGTCAAATTCCGTATTTGTATTTACCTATCGATGAGCTAACTTTGAGTTAAATTTCATTCGTTTCGGTCAAAATTTGCAAAAATGGGCCCTAAATAACCCCTCTATTTCGGCCCCCCTTTGAGAGGTTCTTTTTAAAAGCTTAGTTTCTCGACAAAATTCTCTTAAACTTAGTCATACCGAATTTCATCGAAATCGGTCCGGTAGTTTTTGCTGGGCGGTGGCGACATGCGTACGTACGTACATACTTCCAACATGTTTTTTTTTATTTGCTTTTTAGACTCAGGGGGACTCAAAACGTCGAAAAAAAGTGAAATCTGAAAACATTTTTTTGCAGGATCCTATAACTTTATCTATTATACTATACTACGTATGCAGTACGATAAAGTAAAATGTCTAGATGTTTCCGCCGGCGGAGCCGAGATTCGATCCCCGGCCTTCTTCGTGGAAGTCACACATCCTAACGCCTGAGCTATCCGGCCCGCCGGATAGCTCAGGCTCTACCTATGAATTAGGAAAGATATTTAAATGTTAAACAGACAATAGCATAATCAAGTTTATAAAAAGGCTTACCTATATAACTGTTAATTCACTCGCGTATCAATAATAGTCATATATGCGGTGGTTTATCTCGGATAAAACCGGGATGTCTTGTCTGTCTGTCTTTGACGGATACATGTGTATACGTCACTGTTTGTGTTTTAAACTAGTTTACAAGGAGAAAAACGTTTGTTTATTACGAGACGACGAATCATAGCGCTTCGTCGTGCTGTTCTTGTTGAGCTAGTAGATCACCGAGTGAGGATACAAGAGCGAAAAAAGCGCTTTGTCTGCCCGGGAGTCAGAATAGTAGAGAGCTATTCCCACCTTTGTTGCCTGCGGGGGCCACAGTCAAGACAGATTCGCGTCTATTCACTTCGAGAGCAGGCAACAGAGAGATTTGTTTACATTGTTCAAAAATGTCTGTATAAGGAGTGGAGTAGAGTCAGTAGTAGTAATTATTAATAAGGGTTGGATTAAGTCAAAAACTGAACTCAGAAACTGATGTGTTTAGTTGTGTCAATAATTTCTACAAACAAATAACACTATAGGACTACGTCCAGTAACCTGATCTTTTACAATAAACAATGAATGAACGTATATTTAACCACCTATCACATCCAATTTTGATCCACGTATTCTTGAAACATATAGTAATCGGCCTCCGACACTTCTTCTTTTACAGTGCAGCAAGACTTGTGGCGGCGGCCTACAGAAGAGAACTGCGAAATGTGTCGATGACAGATACACACCTATAGATGATTCTTATTGCAACAATAGCGAGAAGATTATAGAACAGATATGTAATACTGAGAACTGTCCCGTTTGGACTTTGGCAGACCAATCACCTGTAAGTAAAAAATATATTTATTAATAAAGATTCTTAATAATATAAAAATAGTAGGGGACTTCTACTTTCAAAATTAAAAAAAGATAATTTTTAAATATTTTTATAGAAACACTTAATGGTCATAATTTTTTATGCATTGTTAAGAAGTTTTCGATATATAAAAAAAATGTTTGGCACATTTAGTTGTTTACCGCAGAGGGTGTCTTCTAAAAGATACATTTTAATTTGAGAGTCACTTTTCTGCTTTTCTGGACATTTTTTTAAATTCCAACGGGATTCAATTCGTGAGACTTACATAAAACTAACAAAAAATAAAACTTTAAAAAGTTATATTTTTATTACCTTTATACGCGATTTGGGCTGAATATACCCATGTACTAACAATGTGGGGTTTTTTTCTAACTTTTAGGGGTTTATTAGTAGTCGTATATATAAAGTACACTAAAGTAAAAAACTTTAAGACAGTATTTCTATGACATGGCATTAAGAAATGTTTGTATGTAAAAAGCAAAAATCAATTTTTTAAAATTTAGACAGTAAAAGTTCCCTGAATCGTAAAGATCCACAATATTTTTACTTGATTATTACAAATAAAAAATTTCTAAAGATGAGTATTCATTTGATCAAAACACTATGAACATTTTCTACCTCATTCTATTGGATGTTATTTTAATCAAAATAGGCGAAGATACGTCAGCATTTTAGAAGTTGCCTTTAAAAGAGCTTATGCTCTTTGAGGACTAAATAAAATTGTATTGTTTTGTGATTTAAATATTTACCCCAGGAAATAAAGCATTTAAAAATTTGACAATTACTGGACGCTATTTGGCAATTTTGCAACTAGTTAGCAATTTGCAACAGGGTTGTTTTGTTTTAAACATTTTGTTTTAATCAACTGTTTTAAACATGTTTTAAACGTTTGCTTATGTTTAAAACAGTTTTTGTTTAAAACACTTAAATTAAACAAGTGCTTTTTTTTTCATTTTCTTTATTAATATAACATCAAAAAAATACATTATATAAACTTTTTAACATATATATTATTTATTTATTAATAATCTGAACACAAAAAAAATTGGAAAACTGAAAATATTTTGCAAAAAAGAGTTAATCAATTTCTCAAAACTGTTTCAGACTCATAGTAATCTTGTAATTTAAATCAGTCACGTCATCACTGCATTGATGGAATTAAGCTCTTTAAAAATTGAAACCAACTTAGCAGCTTTGACATTGCCTAGCCGATTACGTAGTTTGGAATGGTAAACCTTATGATGAGAAGAGTCTTTCTATATTGGCTGACGATGCAACAGCTGTGTGAAGCTGTTGAGCAAGTTTCAATGCTGTAGTATACCTATTTATATTTTTCTTAGAACGCCGCCATGCCAATGGTTTTACATTCTCAATATAGGTGTTTAGAAAACATATGGAGTAAAGGGTACACACTTTGCCTGGTAATAATAATAATCTAAAATGCTTCTGGATGATAATTTATAATGGATGGATGATAAGTTTATTTTCAATAAAGCGACGATCAAGCAAATTTGCCAAAAAATGAGCTGGGGTCACCAAATCATTTGCATGTTTAAAAAAAACACTAAGCACCACCAGAAACAGCACAAAATAACTGACAATGGACGTTATTGCAATAGCCAACTTGTAATGCGGATTTATAAATAGTAAATAGTCTGGGGTTCCCCAGGCAATAGCTCCTAATTTTGCAATTGGTTTTCTTATCTATCATTTAGTAGAATAATAATAATAGATCAAACACTTTCAATTAATATTATGTTTAGGAAAATATGATTTAAACAATGTTTTCTTCTAAGTTTTATTTGTTTAAAATATAAAATTTAAAAACAAAAACATTTTTAAAGCAAAAAAAAAACGTTTAAAACAAATAAACATGTGTTTTAAACAAGTTTTATTTGTTTAAAACATACAATTTAAAAACAAAAAAAAACATGTTTAAAAAAAAAAAACGTTTAAAACAAAAAAAAAACGTTTGTTTTGTTTAAAATTAAAAAAACATGTTTTTTTGCAACCCTGATTTGCAATAACTTTTTTGTTTATAAACATTTTTTAATTTTGAAAATCTCACTTTAAAGAGCGTGTATTTTCAAGAAAGTCGTCGGTTCAACATTTTCATCTACAATGCGTAGTTTTTTACATTGAAGTTAATGAAAAAAGTAGCTTTTTTTGCCTAACTGTCAATGAAAAACCATGGCGCAGTAAAAAATTCGATACCCACCATATGATACGCCTTTTTTATCGACTTCGTTAAAAAATAGCGTCCAGTAATATCTAGTGCCCAATTGCCTAGGGCATAACTATATTTTAATATCTACCACAAGATAAATATGGGGAAATGCCCTTTACGTTGTTACATATTATTTTCGTCAAGACTTGTATACTATCTTAACGATGGCAGTAGATTACAATGTCCTTCTTCGTTTTTTATAGACATGGCTCTGTCTGTTTTTCCAATGCCCTTCTAGTAAGTTGTCGTTCCATCGTTTTCGTGGTCTTCCCACTGATCGTCTCCCTATTGGGGAACCGTTTCTCGCTGTCCTTACTACTCTATTTGTTGTCATTCGGCTTATGCGGCATTCCATTGTATTCTTCTGTTTCTTAGCCAGTTATTAATGTTATCCACCTTGCATCTCCGTCGTATATCTGTACTTCTAGCTTTGTCTCCTAGAGTCTTACCAAAATTTTTCGAAGGATTTTCATCTCCGCTGTTTCGAGCAATCTTTTTGTCCTCTCTATGTCGGGTCGTGTTTCTGCCGGGTATGTCAGATTACAATGTTAGATTATAATATTAAAAATATGCAGAAATACCTGAAATCGCGAAGGACACTCAGGTAGAAAATCAAGGAGAGGAGACTTCAGTTGAATGCATTGATGCAAAGAGTAAACATACAGTTAAAATGCATTGTGCACGAAATCAGTGGTTTTGCGACATTGCCAAATAAAATCGTCGAATAGTTGTTTATTTAGAATACATTTAATATATTTTTTAATAAACATGAATATTACAAGTGCCGTGAAAAATAGGACACTAAGTGCACAATCCCGAGAAATTATACATAATGTTTGTAACAAATAAAAAACGGAAAAACCTTTGAAACCTCATTGATCTGACAACGTCGCATAACCAAAGTTTTCGATCGGTCTGACCTTGGCGCTTTCAGATATTTTTGTTGACTTGTTTATGTTTCTGCTTTCAGTGTTCAGCCCCTTGCGGTGGCGGCTACAAAAACTTGACGTACTACTGCGTCTTGGACGGTAGGATTCACGACAATCACGACTGTGATGTAAGTATGAGACCACCGGACACAGAACGATGCAACGAACAGGCATGCGGCCGTTGGGCACCTCTCAACGACTATCATTCCTGTTCCGTGACGTGCGGAGAGGGGATCGAAAGGAGGCAGTTCGTCTGCATGAAGTTCGACTCCACCGAGCGCTTGAACGAAGAGTACTGTAGGGAGTTGGTGATTCCCACGGAGACCAGGCCGTGTTATCGGCCCAAGTGTGAGGTAAGTTTGATACATCCTAATTGTATACGAAATGTTTTATAAATGACAGTAAAAAATACTTCTTCCTCTTGCCACGTCTCTTTTCGAAGGGGTTGACGATCCAAATGGAGATTATAGCTTTAGATACAGCTGCACGAAAGTTTTCTGCGGATGAGCGGTCAACCTATCTCCACCTTCCAATAATTCCTCTCAGACCCATAAAATCGGTCTTTCTTTTTCCTTTTAGTATGATTTCCGCAGCTAATACCAATTTATTTTGTTTAATACATATATGGATACTTTGTTTAAAGCCTTGATTCCCTTTGCTACGAACCTGAACTTTATGTTTACTTTTTTTGTATAATTGCAATTTTTTTCAGATCATCTCACTCTACAAAAGGAGAAACTCAGTCACTAATACCAACGCCATCATTCCAGAACCTTTCCACATGTATAACACCTACAAATGGGTTCCCGAAAATTGGTCAACGGTAAGTAAAATAGGTTTTTTTCTTTGAGTTGAAAAAAAGTCTGAAAGTTCGTAAATCATCTTCCAATGAGAAGGTGACACAAGCTGTGGAGGCCTGGTTTGCAGAGCCAGATAAATCGCGATACATCCTCGTAAATAAATAGGCATGGTATTATGTCATTGTTTATAATTAACTTATCTCATGATCATATTATAATAACCTCAGTTAGTAAATAACAGAGATAGAATTCGTTTTTCCTAAAACAATTCTTTTGGTCTAAACAGACAAAATATATGACCGGGGAAATTAATCAGGTGTCATATTCATTACATCAGACGGAAAAAGAACTCAATGAATACATTCAACACATGCGGTCACCGGGCAGGATGGGAATTTATAGATTCCGTTCAACTCACAAAATCGACGGGTTTTGGAACACGTTCAACGCACCTGGTCCAGTAGGCAGGTAGTTATTCACCGTTCAACACACCGAGAATGACTACTAATAATGTATTTCTGCTCGGTCTTTTATACTACCAGTGACGATATAAAAAGATGTTACAACATGAAACGTAAATTCTGACTTCACGTAAACAGATCAGTAATGTATTTTTTGTGCTTAGTGTTCAGAAACTTGCGGCGAAGGTGGAAGAAGAAAACAACAGTTCAGATGCTTGAACGATGCAGGACAGGAAAATTACCATATGTGTGAACGAAGTTTGAAGCCTAACGTATTTGCGGCTTGCAACCAGTTTGCTTGTCCTCGATGGGTGACGGGAGATTGGAGTCCCAACTGTGATGCCAACTGCGAAAGGTATAGAGCTGTCAGATGTGCTGATCACTCAGGTTAGTGTATTATATTAAGTGCTGTGTTTATTTGGGTTTATATGACTGCGGACACTAAATCCATTCGCCAATTAAGTGCTTTATATCTTTAAATTTCTTCTTATTCCTCATTATAAGCGATTCTGTTTGTTCATTGGAGGACATCTCTTCTAACGTCTTCACTCCTCTTTCGATCTCTCAGCGTATTTCCTCTAATTCTTCTCAGTACTTTCATCTCTGTCGTTTTGTATTAGTCTTTGTTTTGTAGCTGTGTCAGGTATTATTGGTACATCTTACACTGGCTTTATACATTCTTGGCTTTATCTCAGTGTTAATATGTCGCTTTCGCCATATATTCTTATTAATGCATCCTGGCAGGTTCTGGTGTTTCCGGTTCTAGCGTCATTCGTTCTTCCTCTGCATAGAGCTTTTTTAGATAGTCAATCCATGTATCCTTTTCTAAGTGTTTGGTTCTATTAGTTTCTTTACCTCCGTTCAGAAACAGAAATCCATTCTGAATAAAACTTCATTTAAGAATATTAGTGCTATTTTTTCTGTAATTCTGTCTTTCAGTTCTTGGATAGTCTGTCGCCCATTTACATACATTTTGCTTGTTAAATAACCCCATACAAATAATCTAGAGGTGTCAAATCCGTGGATCCTGCTTGTCAATCCATAGCTCCGCTTTTCTTTTGAGTTTTTTTATATAGTTAGCCGATTTTTGAATTTTCTAATGTTTCAAACAATGAATTCCTTTCAAATTATTCAACATAAAGTTTATTTCTTAGGTAAGGCCGTAGCAGACTCTCAGTGTGACTCCAGCAGAAAACCAGAACATCTCACCAAGTTCCATTCTGAATGAAAATTCATCTAAGAAATTAATGCTACATCTTCTCTAATGCTGTCTTTCAGTTCTTGGATAGTCCGTGGTCTATTTACATACATACACTTTGCTTTTTAAATAACCCCGTAAAAATAGTCTAGAGGTGTCAAATCTGGGGATCTTGCCGGCCATTCGATAGCTCCTCTTATTCAAATCTGGACAACAATCATTAAAACACGCACTACTAAAGCTATTTTTAGGTCTTTTACATAATAAGCCGATTTTTGCATTATCTAATGCTTCAAAAAACGAATTCTCTTCAATTTGTTCAACATACAAGTTTATTTCTTAGGTAAGGCCGTAGCAGACTCTCAGTGTGACTCCAGCAGAAAACCGGAACATCTCACCAAGTGCAGACTTTCAGAATGCCCCTACATAACCAACTCGGTATCCAGACGATACTTCGATTCTTCGGAAAAGGGCGAGAAACGGTATAGGTGGAAGATGGGACCTTGGAAGCCAGTAAGTTTTTGTGTTAACGAGTTTATTTCACTGTATATTTTTGTAGGATTGAAACGGAATAGGTGATATATGATCAGTTTCGTAACTTATATAAAGGCAAAAACGGGATACGATTGTAAAATCTGCATTCGGCTGGATTCTGATTTGGGATTAGGTACTCGAAAGTACATATTATTTAAAAACTCCTTTAGTCAAAATGGTCCTATAGGTCTTCTATCGTAAAAATGTGTTTTTTCGAAAAAAAAAGTTTTCCTTCTGGATCCTTTGCTGTAAAACATCAGAAAAAAACTCACGAACACGCACTTTCATGCCCAAAAACACTCTTGATTTTTTTCCAGATTGTTTGGATCAAAATTGAGCCCAGGAAGAATATTTAAATTTTTTAAAAAAATTTAGGTTATGTAGGTAAATTTATGTATTGTCCGCAAAAAATAAGGTATAGTGTCATAAGGCTTCCCTATACCTATGTACAGAGTGTTCTGAGTTATGGTGACTTTTCTTAAAATGTAAAGTTTTAAAAGAAGGCTTATTTTCAAGTTATTTAAGAAATTATGAAAAAAACACTTTCATATCTAAATAGTTGGATATTGGTTGAATGATTAATTATTATTTCATGATTAATTATTACACAATTATTTACAGGGTGTTCAACATTTACAGTTTCATTATTGGATTATTCAATGTGTCATATGATGCTTATTTTAAATGGAACACCATGTATATTAATACACCATTATACTAAACGGAGTCCCCTCTTTCTAATGGTATATGGATGTCCTATACCTAGGTCTAATAGTTTTTGCGTAATTTACAATTATTTAAATTCTTAATCTGTAAATCGAGTTTAAAACAAAAGATGTATCTCATTTTATGACAGTACGGTCTGGTAGTTTTCCTTCTCGATCCTTTGCTGTAAAACATCAGAAAAAAACTCACGAACACGCACTTTCATGCCCAAAAACACTCTTGATATTTTTCCAGATTTTTTGGATCAAAATTGAGCCCAGGAAAAATATTTAAATTTTTTAAAAAAATTTAGGTTATGTAGGTAATTTTTAGCAAACATTTCTCTCCGAAGCATCCTTGAAATTCGAAAAATATCCATTTTTGGCGTTTCCATCAACTCAAGTACATACGAGCAATTTTGAAAATAAATCCCAAAATAGGTCGACTTTTATTTTTAAGTTGTTTTTTTTACATATATATCATACTAGTGACGTCATCCGTCTGGGCGTGATGACGTAATCGAAGATTTTTTAAATGACAATAGAGGTCGTGTGCTAGCTCATTTGAAAGGTAATTTAATTTTCTATTCAGTAATAATTAACAATGATTTATACAGGGTGTCCAAACATTTTTTTTAAATTAAATTAATGGACACAAAAAGAAGA